>NC_045168.1:6149221-6194221 GCF_900700415.2 Clupea harengus
CGTGAACGGTCGTGCCAATAAAGCTGTTTGAATTTCAATTTGAGAGAGAGAGAGGCAGAGAGAGAGAAAGAGAGAGAGAGAGAGAGAAAGAGAGAGAGAGAGAGAGAGAGAGATCCTTTCATTTGATCACATTTGTAATTCCATGGGCTAACCACATAACCTTTACCAGCATTCACATCTCCTGTTATATCTACTTAATTTTCTGAGCCAGGTCTTATAAAACCCCTTTATGGATCCGGGCGCTCGGGCAACGCTGAAAAAGACCTGAAAACTCTTAACAAGGACAATTTACTAACAATGCTGTAAATGCTGGGCGTAGGAGGGCAGGTTACTGCTGGTGTTAACGGCACAGAAGAGGTCAGAGGGCGTGGAGAGGCGCTGCTCCCGAGATTATTTACACTCGCCACCGGCCGACGCTACCGACATCGTTAGCGGGAATATTTAGACGAGCGTGTCTCAGCGAGGCTGAAGCTGGCGCCCGCGCCCCGGACCTCCTCTTGTTAATGATGTTGATGATGAGGAGAGAGAGAACATCCTCGCAGAGTCGCCTGCCCGCTCGTGCCCTAAACAGCCACGAGCCTCGCTACCACTGCCGTCTCCGCTGATGCGGCAGTTTATGATGATGTTCCGTGCAATTAATCAAAGTGGCGTTTATTGCTTCTGCCAGACGTATGAAATTGTTCCCTTGTCCTTTCAGCTCGGGGGCTGTGCGGTGTCATTACAGGCCACAATCACTAAAACTCATTTCCTGCTCCCGCTACAGGTCACAAATAATCTAAAAAGGTGCGCGCTGCTCTCTCTCTCTCACTCTCTCTCTCACTCTCTCTCAGTCTCTCTCCCCCTCTCTCTCTCACTCTGTCTCTCTCTCTCACTCTCTCTCCCTCTCACTCTCTCTCTCATTCTTTCTCTCTCTCTCTCTCTCTCTCTCATTCTCTCTCTCTCTCTGATTATGACATAAAAGTATATTGGAAATGGTTGTGAATTATAGAAACCCTAAGTAAGAAGAATTTGCGTAATACCTCCCCGACAACAGGTTTTGTTTTTGTTTATGTAAAGGAGGGCGGCTCACAGAATATCAAAACAGGAAGGTATGCGCCCAATTTGTTTCCACCTCTGTTGAAGTGGCACATTTTCCACTATGGCAGCAGCCTCTTCTTCCCCCATCTGTATAGAACAAGTTGTTTTCATGGCTGAAATGAGCGTGTGGTTACAGCTGAGAGCCAGGCCCTGTTTTGCTTGCGGTAAAACTGACTGTTAGGACAGAAACACAGAGATAATGTGCAATTAGACTGGAGAGAGGGTGAGGAACCCCGAGAAGTCCTGTTAAGCACACAGCACTAGGGGAAATGAGACAAAGCCTCTCACACTCTTCAGATACTGCACTGGGTTTTAACAGCGAGAGAGAAAGCAGTAGATAGATGACAGATGGATGGATAGAGAAAGATATAGAGATTGATGGAGAGAGAAAGAAAGAGAGAGATTGACAGAGAGAGGGAAATAAAAGAGAAAGAGAGATAGATAGATAAACAATAAATGGATGAATATATATATACTGTATATTCTCCATTTCTCTGTCTCCCCCTCTATCTTTGTGTGTATATAGTATGTATCCATCTCTCTCTCTCCCCCTCTATCTGATCCCTCACTACTATTCCTGTACCAGTCCACACATCTGTCGGATTCTGGCCCAAGTATGGCCCAGATCCGGCGCATAGGAGAGCCGCCATGTTGCATTCCCCTTTTTCACACTCAGGGTGCTGGACAGTCATGTGTGTGTCGATTCAGATGAGGGATGGTGACTGTGATGTGCAACTTGACCAAGGGGAGTTCCCCTTCAGTAGCAGCCCCCCCCCCCCAAACACACACACACAGCGACCCTAACCCCCCTCCCTGGAGCCCCAGCCCTGTGGTCAGCAGCTATGAGATAACTTGCAGCTGCAGGCTGATCTGGGATAGGGGCTTGGGGGGTTGATGGTGGTGGTGGTGGGGGGAACGAGACAATTATTTTCAGTGGGACAGGCAGTTAGTTAGGAGAGCCATCAGTGTGGCATCTGTCACCCCGCCAGGCTAGCCATCGCATCCCTGTGATGGATGTCACAATCTGCGCCATCAAACCAGGGACCCCCTGCCGCTTTTAATTGCAAAAATGGCAGTATTTGCACATTTATTATTGTGTGTGTGTGTGAGGGGGGGGTTATTACCCCATGCGAAATGAATTAACAGGTGAAGGTAATTGATGAGAGCCGGGGCTCCCCTGGACTGTGGCCCCTTCAAAGGCCCGGCGTAATTATGGCATAATAAATGTTCAGGCAGGGATCAGTGGGGGGCAGCATTAGACAGGCTGAGAGCCTATTGTCAGCCCCACAGATAAATGTGCAATTTAATAATACCAATAGTAATATATACCAATCAACAGCCAGAGAGAGGCAGTGCGTAATTAGAACCACAATGCGTGTAATTAAAAACAAGAGAGAGGAAGAAGAGGAGGGACATTTCATTTTCATTAATACTTTGCATTGATTGAGTTGGTTTTGTTTTGCTTTTTGTTTGTTTGTTTGTTTGTTTTGTCCAACCCCTCTGCTTTCATGAAGACAACCTTAACCCCCCGGTAAACGAGGAGATTCGTTCAGGGCTGCTTTTTTGTTCCTGAGGGATGGGTAGAGACGTTCGCAACGTGTGTGTGTGAGTGGGAGTGTGTGTGTGTGTGTGTGTGTGTGTCTCTATGTGTTTGTGTGTCAAGGAACCTGGGTGGTCCATGCCTAAGAACTCAACTCCACAGGGGTGGCAAGGGATTAACATCTCGCCCGCAACACACACACACTCACACACACACTCACACACACACGCACACACACACGCACACGCACACGCACACGCACACGCACACGCACACGCACACGCACACACACACGCACACGCACACACAAGCATCCTGCTCACCACAGTGGCAACAACACAGTCAGCAGTACAGAGGGAATAAATACAAACTAGAGGAAGACACAGAATGGAGAGGAGAAGAGAGGAGAGGAGAGGGGAGGAGGGAGGCGGAGAGGGGCAGAGGGGAGGAGAGGAGGGGGAGGAGAGGAGAGGGGGCGGAGGAGAGAAGGGGAGAGGGGGCGGAGGAGAGGAGGAGGGCAGAGGGGAGGAGAGGAGAGGAGGGGGTGCAGGGGAGGAGAGGAGAGGAGGAGGGGGGAGGCAGGCAGAATAGTTAGGAGAAAGCAATAAGACCCACAGGCAAGCCCTAACATTCACAGAGCAGCATGTCTAGGAGGGGCAGAAATAAAATAAGTGCACAACGCCTTAAGCAAACATAAGTTATTCCAAATTATTTAGTAACCCTAGATAATAATTACCACTGGCTGGCCTCACAAGGCTGGCCCTGGAAGTAGACCAGGCACAACAGAGTCCTCCGAGGATGTGGTGGGAGCTGGTGTCTGCAATGGGCTTTTTCAAAGGAGAGGAACGACAGACAGAATGAAAGAAAGAAAGAAAGTTAAAAAAAAGTCCTGTAATTACAAACTACATCTTTCTGATTTGCTTTCACGTTTAATTTTAGTCTCTGGGATGAGCCAAGGTAAACCCTGGCGAGCTAATTGGCGATAAATGTTTCCATGGTGGCGGGCAAATGCCTTAAAGATGTGTTTGGCGGAACCAGAACCTGCAGGAGAAGAGGCAGTGGTGGTGCTGGGCCAGTAGTCCTAGGCTAGAGCAGGAAACAGTAGTTCACTTTGTGGGGCATTTTCACTGGGGGGGGGTCCCTGGGGTCGGACTGGGGCCGTGGCCCAAATGGACTCAGTCCGGTCCTGGAGTGAGGCAGGGGCGAGTTGGGGCTGAACTAGGGACTTTCTGAATGGAACAAAACTGAAAAATAAAACCGGAGAAATAATAAAAAAAAGAGATAGGTGGCGTTAGTTTAGGTTGCCTAGCAATGGAAATTACTTAGCTTGAATTTGTAAAGAAAAGTTATTTACATACAGTATAAATCAGAACTTTGCAAGAGAACGAGGTACACAGTTTCCAACAATTGCATGACATTGTCGTTTTAATGTCTTTTGCGAATGTCCCCAATGATACATCTCCTAATGGACACAGAACACCAAGGCCATTTAGGCCTGAGGACAAGACTCAGGCAGGTCTCAGACTAAAGTGGAAAAAGGCAGATGGATTTTTGTCCTCGGCAACCCTACTCTTGCTGTCTGAGTCCTTTGCAGTCTACTAGCCTTGAGTTAGTGGTTGGGAGTGGGGGTGGGGGGGCACAACAGACACCCCCCCCTCCCCCCCAGTACAGAGGAGCAAGAGGAAAACAGCAAGAGCAGCAATGAATGTGGACAGGATGCCAGGGCTGTCAGCCATAGATGGTGCACACGTCTACAACGCGACGCGTAAACGCAGAGGGCACGAGGTGCGTCTCCACCAAACCAGCTTACTTCCTGTCACACTGACACCAACGGGCCACCTGGCCCATCATCACAATAGATCCTGTCCTCGTCTGGGCTGCCTATCCTCCCACTGGAGACTGTGTGTGTGTGTGTGTGTGTGTGTGTGTGTGTGTGTGTGTGTGTGTGTGTGTGTGTGTGTGTGTGTGTGTGTGTGTGTGTGTGTGTGTGTGTGTGTGTGTGTGCGTGTGCGTGTGCGTGTGCGTGTGCGTGTGTGTGTGCGTGTCTGGTGTGTGTGGGTGTATGTGATTGTGTGTGTGTGTGAGAGCAAGTGTGAGATTGTGTGTGTGTATGTTTGTGTGAGTGAGTGTGTGTGTGTGTGTGTCTGTGTGTGTGTGAGAGAGTGAGTGAGTGTGTGTTTGTGTGTTTTTTTTAATCTTTTTGTCTTCTGTGGGATGCCTGGAGATAACTTGAGTATTATTTCTGTCTTAGTGCCTTCAACACAGAAGCAGGAGCTCGTAACCGCACGTTCGAGTGTAAAATCGGGTTGCCATCGATGAAAAATGGCTTTGCGGGCGGCTCCATTCAAATGCATGGGCTTTTCCATCCCACACTATAAAGGGCTCTGAATTTACATTTAGATTCCTGGTCTGCCAAAGACAAACGTCCTGCCAGTGCAGCTGAACCCTGACTGACACACCGGTGTTTCATAAAGCCCCACAATCTCGATAATTATAATCCAGTTTGACATGTATATATTTAGACATTCTTTCTTTCCACACACACACACGATGGGGCCTCAGGCTAAGAATGCTTTAATTAGCATTAATAACTCAAACATTTTATGAAAAGTTTTAACAATTCAAATGTGGGAGCAGGCCTTTGTTTTCTGTGAAGGGGCATCAGTAATTAGGAGTCATACATTAGCAAATTAGCATTCCTGCACACAAATGACAGGTTGCATCTCAGCGCATGGGGTGGATGGCTCTGTTGAGTAAGATCCCAAATGAATTCATGAATATGTCCCAGTAATTATCCCAAATCTTGCAAATGATCTACTTAAATATTTATTCCCTTCACTTCATGCGGTTTTCATGCGCACGTCACTCTGTCACAGAGAACAATGCGTTTGCCCACAGCTGAGTTACGTAACCCCAGAGAGGAGTCTGTCAGTGGAGGTTTATCTGGGTTCACATATAGCACAGCAGTGTTGCGACTTAGGTAACCAGATAACTATGTGATATATCACTGCTGGCCACAGTCACTCTTCAGATAGCTGTTTCCTATTGAGAAGTGTTTCTAAAAAATACCACAGAAGAGAAAAAAAGCATGAAATTTCAATTTCAGAGGTTGAGTGTTGGGGTTTTTCTGCACGGTAGACATCAAAGTGTGCAATTAGTCCAAGCAGTGGTCACAAGATAGACATCAGGGCTAAGACTGTGGATGTTTACAGCGGGGTAACCACCTTTCCCCCTCTGTGCGCTGCGGGATGCGAGCTTGGACGACAGACTGGAAGCGCATTCGCCCTGTGTTGGGTTTGGTCTCCTGCCCGCAGAGGGGAAGAAGGCCTTGATGTCTTCCAGCGTTTTCCATCCAGCCACGCGTCCAAGTCTGTGGCATGCTGACTAGTTTTCCTAAATACCGCTTATTCTGAGGCATAACTTGCTAGTGAATGGATGAGTGTTTAAGGTATGTAAGTGAGCTTGTATGTTTGCTATCAAAATCAGTTTGTGAAGGTGTGTATGAGTGTGTACGTGTATGAGCTCTCTGTATGCTTTCTCTCTTCTCTCTCTCTGTGTGTGTGTGTATGCGTGTGTATTATGGTGTATGCGTGTGTGTGTGTGCATGTGTATTATGGCGTAGGCATTTGTGTTTGTGTGAATGTGTCTGTTATGAGCGCCTGTGTCTGTGTGTGTGTGTGTGTTCTTATGCATTTGTGTTTGTGTGAATGTGTCTGTTATGAGTGCCTGTGTGTTTATGCATTTGTGTTTGTGTGTTTTTGTGTAGGATCCCATCTCTCAGTCTGGGTTGGTGTGTGGTGAGTTATTCAAAGCTTTTGGTGGTTCATGTCTGTGGCCAGTCCATTCTTGCTCACATCCCATTACATACAAATAAAAAAAATGTCTTCATGGCATGAGCAAAGCAACAAGTACATGCCAGATGGTTTTTTTCCCTCCCAACTTAATTGCTCGATATTTTTGATGTCAGGCAATTATATTACCTTCAAAGCGCTCTGGATTGATTGGTTTGGTCTATTAAAAAAGCTCGCTGGTGAGCGCGCTCAGTGCGAGGGGGGCTGTGGTAATGCCTATTGAAATGAACCCGTCTGCGTCTTGGCAGTGCTTTTTCAGACTAGAGAGGAATGCAAATGTGGTCATAGTCGAGTGGTTGAGACATCAGCAGGTTAATGGGGGTCTGAATATTGCTGTCCAAAGTGATGTTATCCCTGAAAGACTAAATCAATCATAAATACAACTGAGGAGGGGAAAAAAGCCCTGCTTGCCATCTGAGCCAATTAAAATGAGAGTAGCACTACATAAAAGCACTGTGCCACGCAAAGCCAGTTGTGCCCCGTGATTGTTTTCTTGTTTGCCACATTGGAAGGCGACGTTTGATGTATGCGTGTGCCACTATGTGTGCCATGTTTTGCGTGTGTGTGTGTGTGTGTGTGTGTGTGAGAGAGAGAGAGAGAGACCAAAAGTGAGTGTGTGCGTGTGTGTATGTACGATCATTATTATTTAAATGACTAATAGTGTTTCTGAAGGACAGAAATTACTGCACACAAGACGCAGAGGTCCAGAGTCTCAAGTGGTTTTCTATGCAAATGAACCCCTCGGCTTACTGTCTTGGTTCCTTGGGAGGCATTGCCATTAAAACGTGCTAAAGTTACCCTGCTCAGCTACTCAAGTGACAACTTCCCGCATCCGTGGCTCCTGAAGTTTGGTGTGTAATTTTGATGTCAACAGGAAGCCTGCTCGAGGCAGTGTTCCTTGGACACGTGTTCAGCGCTTGTTTGAATATTTGACAAATGACAAATGGCTGGTGTTTATTTTCTGGATGTCCAAATCACTTGCAGTGGCCTTTAGAGGCCTTTTGTATGCTATAGCACTTTATATTTCAAATGTGATTCCATAAAGTTGAAC
The DNA here is from genome assembly GCF_900700415.2 of Clupea harengus. Classification (NCBI taxonomy): domain Eukaryota; kingdom Metazoa; phylum Chordata; class Actinopteri; order Clupeiformes; family Clupeidae; genus Clupea; species Clupea harengus. The sequence goes on from NC_045168.1 coordinate 6,156,741, forward strand.
AACTGAACAGTGGTGGAAAGTAACTAGGTACATTTACTCAAGTACTGTAGTTGAGTACAATTTTGACGTTTTGTGATTATTTCCAGTGGCATGACAGTGTGACAATGACTCTATCATGACCTCTGTCATACTGATGCTTCATTTGCTATGCAGCTAATTAGCATTACCATGATGCAGCTCATTAAAATGACAGGAGAAGACTGCTAAAGCATCAAACATTAAAATAGCAGCTAATTAGCATTATCATTACAATGAGAAGAGGAGACTGCTAAAGCATCAAACATAGCTGTCATAACCGTTACCTGCAGTTGTAACAGGACGCTGCTTTGTCATTAGACATTACATTCTATCAGTCCTCTGCTCAAGTCAAATGTTATGCGTTTGCTAAGATGCCTGTCGCCCATATTGGTTCTTGTCTACTGTACAGTAGTGTTTTACAGTCATATCATGTCTCCCCACCGTGCCCCTAACACACACACACACACACACACACACACACACACACACACACACACACACACACACACACACACACACATATATACAAACACCGCCTGGCCTACTATCTCATTGAGGATTAACACACCACTGCCTAACCCTCTGTTGTCTGATGCACCTCTCGAATTTTTATGCCTGGCTTAAACCTTTCTTTAATTTATAGCTCATTTGGTGGCTAAAGCCGCGCTGCTGAGGAGAGAGGATGAGGGATAGGGCGCGGTGCCGGTTGTTTGCATATGTAAAAATGAAGAAGAGGTGTAATTAGGGGAGCGTGTGGATTCGCCCAAGCCCAGGTAAAAGAGCAATCACTCACACACAGGGGATTTGGGCACTGGACTATCTCATTCCATCACGAGCACACTAAAACTCATGGAGTAGATCTTGATTGAGTTTTTTCCCCCTCCTTTTCTTTCTTTCTTTCTCTTTTCTTTTCCCGTCTCTCTCTGTGTCCTGGAAATCCCTGTGTGGAGTACGAGCTTTAATTGAGTTTGACAGCGCTGGCTTCCCAAATCCAATGGCTATGTTAAACGCCCCAATTTTCATCTTCATTTCAAATTCTACATGGATAAAAAAACAATTAATTACATTAAGCCGGAGCTGGAGCGGAGGAAAATGGAAAGGTTCGCTCCCTATTGTGTTTTAATTTTTTCTGGAGGGCACACAACCAACAGATTGCAGATGAATTCAAGAGGGGACTCACCGCATTTTACAGCCTTGCAGCCATCACAGTGGGCCTGCCAAGCCCACATCAGAAATTTGGTTACTTGCATGGAGTAATAACACGCTTCATTTCAAGCCTTTGCAGCATAAATTTGTAATAAAGACATAAATGGAAAAAAATGAAATAAATGACAAACATGGAAAATGTTTTTGTGTACACCACAAACCCGTTGGCAGCAGGCAAGGTAAATCCAGAATAGGAACGTTACTGGCTATATGCGGCTTCAAAGCGAGGGGCTTAAAGTGGCGGAGAAACAGCTTGTATCCACACGATGCATCTGTGTTGTTTGTGTCGTGTTTGCTTTCATAGGTTTTGGTTGCGAGCACTTTGAGAGAGGTGCATCAGCGCATCTTCAAAGTGTCGATTTAAGTGACGGCGAAGCCGCCCTCAGAGGGAGCGAGAACAAAAGAGTTTTAGTCAACATCCATCTCAGTTTTGACACGTGAACAAACACGCCGCTGTTTGTCAGCGGGATTAGGCCCATCAAAGACAACAGTGACCATAAAATGAAATGCTAGATGAACTTTCCCGAGCAAAAGGGAGCAAAGCGAGAACATGCACATCCACAGACGGGGGGGGGGGGGGGGGGGAGAAAAAGAAATCAAAACGCAAATGCTGCTATCTTCTGAGATTGTGGAGGAGAAACACAATATGATGTGATAAAAAAAAGAGAGAGGAGGGAGCGGAACAGCAGCGTTGACGACTGCTCTTTCAATGAGAAATCTAAAAGGTAATTTCACGGATAAAAAAGGGCCTAATGCATGGCGGTAATGTAGCAGGGCTGGAACAAAGGCAAACTTTCATCTCTTTAAGCTTGGCTGGAGAAAACCTTTGATGCTTTGAAAATGATAATAAAAAAAAAATCTCAGCCTCAGCACGGGAACACAATGCAGACCCCCTAGCACTTAATACACTCATATGGGGCATCAGAGAGGGGGAGGAAAGCTCCCAAATGGTGACACTTAGGGTACCCAAATTACACCCTGAACAAACACAAAGGTACGGCGAAGAAAGAATCTCATTATATCTAAGATTAGGTGAAATCTGTGAACACTAAGAGATGGAATTTATGTTAAAAAGACTATTTTATATATATAGCAATATTAAAATATTATCATTACTCCATAGATAGACAGAGAGAGACAGTGAGGGAAATGGAGATTGAAAGGGGGAAAGATGTTTCTCAGATTGCTCGGAGTGCAATGAAGAAGATAAAAAAAAAGAAAAAGTTTAATCTCAACAATAGCTCTCCAAGCCTTGCGGAAGATACGGCACAACTTGCAGGCAGTCATTTCACTTCCAAACAGTGAAATTAAGCCTAATAAATGGTGTGGACAGAAGGTTTGACATTTAAGGGACAGTGTGTCCCTTCGTGGCAGACATCCACTTGATCTGGTGCTGGACAGCCGATCGGGAAACTCCAGCCACCTCACTAAGTGCATTCCCCCATGACCCCCTGACCCCAGTGAACACTGAAATAACCCATTAACCATCTAATGTGTTTATCCACCGAGTCTGTGCGCCCCGATGTCTCTTTCTCTCATCTCCCTCTCAGAAAAGCCAATTTCACTTCACATTCCTCATTATTCAACCCATTTCCTCTCCCCATCTGCCTTTCTGTTGTCATCTCAAAACTCAGGCCTTCGGGCTGTGGTGAACACGGGCTACAACCGCCCACAGATCGGGGGTTCAGATGGACAAAGGACAGACGTCAAAACTAAAAGGCTCTCCAGGTAGGGTATCAGAGTCACTCGGGAAATGTCAGTCAGATCCGCTGCCAAGTTTCTTCCAAGAGGGCTCAAAAACAGGGCTCAAAAACCAAAGAACATTTCTCATGAAACCAGTGTTGGGGAATTGTAATCATGTTCCAGAAAAATCTTTTGCTGTCGTGCTGTGACTAATTGTAAATGGTTAGCATTGGAATTTTTAGCAAGACAGCATGTACTTATCACAAAGATTAATGAATTAATATTTTCCACTTCAGCTAAATTTGCCAGGGGAGGTTTGGAGTTAGAAAGTCAAGTAAATTAAGTAAAGCAGAAAGCAAAGAAAGAAGATTTGACTGCGACTTGCGCTTCTAATGTTATTCAAATTCAGCGTGTCACGTGGGAGAAGAAAGAGGCCCCTCTTGTTCCAGTCAAGGACATTATCAGGCTCTGCAACTGGTCATCATCATTTCCCATTAATACATTCAGTGCAATTTTGGGGTTGAGTGATACTTTGCATGGTTATAGAAAAGGGACAAAAAGGAAAGGCTACAAAGGCCATTCAGCTCAAAGCTAGACGGAGTATGGAATGAAAAGAGCTGCTTTGATTGGTTGGATTGGTAAATACGGTGCCCTAAAGAGGTCAAACAGAACCTGCAGTCGAAGTTAGACCCAACAGGTTCGGCTCCTTGTCCTAATATCTGATTTTCATCACTGCAGCCACTCCAAGGGCAAATCCAATCATCATTCATAAAATTATTAAAAAAAAGATGATCTTACAAAACCACCAATACAAATAAAAATAGGGAGCAAAAAGATTGGTTAACAACTTGTTAGCATGGCCTGAAAAGCATTCTTAAAAACAATGTTACCATGGCAAGAAGAGGATTCGGAAAACTGGCATTAATAAAGAAGAGGTTGGTGTGAGCCCACAAAGAGAAACTGGGTTAGGCTCGTTGGAAAAGCAGTTTGGTCATACTTTCAAAAGACTACTAAGATGGAGACCTTCAACAATACTAAATCGAGATTTCAGATTTTGAAGCAGGCCATGATTCTTTTTTTTTTTTACATAAATGTCTTTTGAAGTAAAAAGTGAGTCGTTCAGAAGACTTATCCTTCTCTTTAAAGGTCTCTAGAGGGGACGTACGCCCTTGTGGTAACTAGGTAACGATCTTCCTCAGAAAGTAATTGCACGTTTGAAGAGCGAAAACGTAGCAGAACAGGCCTTTAAAAGAAATCACACCAAGTTTGGCTTCCTTGTCTAACTTTTCTACAGTAGATTTAGATTTTCTTTTTATTCTCTTATAAGGCAGAGGGAGATTAATGTTTAAATATTCATCAGCAGGGCTGCAGGTGCTATTCCCCCTCAGTCATTTATACTTTTATTGATGCTTGACTTTGCTGGGATCATCAGAATACACGATGGCCCATAATGTATTTGGTTTGAGGGAAACAGAAAGAGATTTTTGTTGAAAAAAAAAAAAAAGATAAGATACGACATAAAGAAATTCATTATTTCACTTAAAAAAATGTTTTTCACTTAATTCAGTGTACTCAGAAATTCACACTAAAAAAAGATTATTAGTCAGGATGGTTATTCTCATTCCTTTTGTGCCGTTTTCTTTGTTTTCGGAGGATGAATCGATGCTTATGAGGCTGTACCAGTCTGCTGCCGTCTACACTCGTATAACACTTCTGTTTTCAGCCTAATGTAAGAAAACACACTGCGGAGAATGTGAGTGTGTAAAAAGTGCATTCTTGAGGTTGGAGGCTCTTGCTGCCCAATTATACTCCAAACCCAGCATGAGGACCAGGACATGGCCTCCCGTTGGCTGGAAGCATTTACAAGGTGATGCTAATGCAGCTCATGATCCAGTGGGCCTACCATGGAGGAAAGTGCAAGTGTGTGTGTGTGTGTGTGTGTGTGTGTGTGTGTGTGTGTGAGTGTGTGAGTGTGTGTGTGTGTGTGAGTGTGTGAGTGTGTGTGTGTGTGTGTGTGTGTGTGTGTGTGTGTGAGTGTGTGTGTGTGTGTGAGTATGTGTGTGTGTGTGGGGGGGGGGGGGGTCAGTGAGAGATGTGATCTGACAGGAGATTGGGGGGGTAGTGGGGGGGTCGGGGGGCAAACAATATTTAAGTCTTCAGGCCAAGTTTGAACCCTGCACATGTGCTGGCTGTTGTTAATAAGGTATTGGTGGTTCAGCGTAGGTCTGCTGCTACTGCTGCTGTTGATACTGCTCACATACTTCCACCCGTCCTCTCTCTCTCTCTCTCTCTCTCTCTCTCCCCCTCTTCAATGATTTCCCCTCTGCCATGTCTGTCTGGCTGACACAAACTAACCCCTTTTAATTGGCCGCGAGGTGAAGACCAGTCGAGGCTGCGTCCGGTGCGCTGAACACGATGCACTATTTATTCAGACGTGCTCAGCCCCCTCTCAGCCCACGCACCCGGCCTGGGGTTAATGAGGTCAGATTAGCATTCTCCTCACCAGCCGAGAAACGGGGAGTGTTGATCAAAATTAGATTAGACCGCCTCCCCAGATTAAGCACGTTTACTCAAACCCACACTCTTTCCCAGGTACTTTCGACTAACACCATGTAATGGCGTTTCAGCATGCATAATGGATCTCCTATTACCAGCTACATTTAAAAAATCAAATAAAACAATGTACTTTTGGTAAAAAAGAGGAAGACCCACTCACAAAATGCATCATTAGAGTCCCCAGGGGTCGGCTGTTTAAGACATTAAGGTAATTTAACAATGTCGAACTCTAAGTGGGATGGGCCTGATGGATGTTCCCTTCCAATCTGATTCAACGACAGCTAATATTTTTATAGTCTTTCTGTGTGTGCTCAGGCCATTAAAGGGTTGAAATGTAAGAAAATTGTGTGTCAATTTGTCAGTTATTTCTCACTAAATGTTGTAGCACTTACTGTCGTTTAGGGGTGATCAATACTTAATAAATTAGGATTTTCACCTCAGTTTGCGCTCACCTCCTTGCCTGTCCCCAGAGGACTCTGGGCTGATGGAGCAGTCTCTCGCTCGTCTCGCTCTCTAATTGATGAAAAGAGAGGAACATCTCTCTCTCTCTCTCTCTCTCTCTCTCACATTGATGAAAAGTGAGGAACATATCTCTCTCTCTCTCTCTCCCTCTCTCTCTCTCTCTCTCTCTCTCTCTCATTTATGAAAAGTGAGGAACATCTCTCTCTCTCTCTCTCTCTCTCTCTCTAATTTATGAAAAGTGAGGAGCCCAGTGCTCCAGAAGTCTGGAAGTGCTTTGTCTTTCTGGAAATTGCTTTTGGTAAATTCACTTCGTCTGAAACAGAACTCAACCTCCACTTTCATTAGCCAACACAGCGCTTAAAGTATGTGGGGAAGAAAGGAAAGACAAAAGAGAGAGAAAAAAAAAACTGGACAAAAATCCATACAGGAAAAAGGCAAAATCGCTTGATGCACAAGTGTTGTTTACAAGCTGTCTCTGAGCATGGTAATGCTGTGATGATTGCAGTGTGTCCGGGATGATCCCACTTACCATATTGAATTATCAGGCTGGACGTCAATGCTCTCTCCCCCCTCCTCCACATCAAATCTGATTAAATACATTTGTTAAAAGATGTAATGATTGCCTAACCATACCCAACCACTCGCAGTCCATTCATTACGTGCACTAAAAATGCCATCATACACTGCTTAGGGAAAGGTTATGCAGATTGATAGAATTAATTGTGCAACTACTGCAGAAATGACAGGAGCACAATTAGATTTTCTCCATGACATTTCTCCCAGTGTCTGTTAGTGGGGTAGCATTTTAATTTGTAACCGAACATGATAATATGTTGGTGGTGGGCAAAGGCCAGAAAATATTGTTGATATTGATTAAAAGAGGCTCATCTTCAAATGAATATGCCATCCGTCCGACTGACGACAATCTAAAACGGCTATGTGTGTGTGGCCTATTCTGAATCAAATAATTACTTTGGATCACCTTTGCATTTTGATATTTAATATAATGGGGTTGAGCTGCTAGCAGCCCTCACTAGACAGAGACGTTTTTAATGCGAGTCCTGTCCTTTTAATACGATGCACTGTGGGACTGCAAGGCCATGGGCAGAGACAGGTATGGGAAATATGAGTAATTTGGGCCAATGACCTGCTGGCTATACACTCTCACTGGTCTAAGATATTGTGTGACTCATTCTTGAGCAGAAATGTAAGCGGACAGCGTTTGACTGAGAGATGCTGACTGTATCTGTACACAGCTCCAGGGCTTGCTCTGACACTGAGAATGGGTCTTTTCATGAATGTCCAGTCATTTTGACAAAGGGCTTCAGCAAGGCTTGCGAAAAAGGTTACATTGAATTAGACGAGATGTCTGTCAAAGTCATCCTGCCCTTCTTGTGGGTGCTGTTTTTTTTTTTTTTTTTTTTTTTTTAAATACGGGCTCAAAACTTGTTCGAACAGACCATCAACACCTCCTACTGGTTTTGCTTTCTGTCAAAATATTAGAGCATCACTGAGACAATCTCTCTGCAAGTGTAAACTCCCTCATCATCCCTTTGCACCCTCCGGCTGCTGAGATTAAGTCAAAGATCAGCACGTCTGTAATATACAGAAAGTGTGAAAATGTATTTAATAAGTTTTAATAGAATCTCTTTAAAATACATAGCGGTGGCAGTCAGACGAAAAGTGCAAAGTAGTAATATCCAATCATAACCTCGGCTGAAGGTCAAGGTTCATGATTTTCATCTCGACACGATTTCCAAGCAATCACAACCCCTCTCTGTCATAAGACTGTGCAAATAATGTGGCTGCCCCCCCCCCCCCTCCAAAGAAAAGAAAGCAAAAAAAGAACTGAAGAAAAAAGAAAGCCCTGTGTTCCACAGGATAAAAGTGTTCAAATTACAAATGGAGGGGAGAGAGAGGGGAGAAAAAAAAATAACGGCAATTTACACTCATTTTCACCTTTTTGTTGTGAGTGTTGCTCGGGCCCCGGATTGGTGCAAGCAGCAAGGGGTGAGTGTTCTCCCAGGGGGGGGTGCAGGCTGGCAGGACAATGGGCAGAGAGGCGCTGCGGGCCCCAGCGTGCCACACCTGCAGGGGGAATAAATAACACGCTTCATCCTTTCGTCCTCGGCTCGGCTACTGCCTCTATGCTGCCTGGCAGTTCACGCCAGCCTGCGCCAAATTCATCACCTTTGTCTGCGAAACAAGAGAGAAGGAGGGAGGGGGGGGGGGGGAAGAAGGAGAAATAGAAATTGCTTTTGAGGTGAGGTGGAGGAAATATTTCAGACGTCACATGGATGTACAATAACCTTTGTGTGTTTTTTTTCTTTTCTTGGGTGTGCTGGTACACTCACCTCACTTGCACACTGACAAGCATAGTCACTGAAATACAAAACAAAAACCACTAAATGTTATTTCCAAAGGTTCACTAAGGCTGAAGGGATGTCACACACACACACACACGATTACACACACACACACACACACACACACACACACAGCAATGAGAGGGATTTAATGTCGATAAACGGGGGTTTTATCGTTGTGCTTTAAAATTAAGTTGATGCAGAGTTTTCCCAAAGGCCTAGTTGGGCGCTGATTGAGAGCGAGATAGGACCTCATGAATTCATGTAAGAATCCATCTCCCGTGATTATCACACAGGAGTCAGGAGCCGAGGTTTTATGTGTGGGAGACAGTCAATTAAAATTTGAGGCAGGGTAAAGAGAAATTATTATATGCTGACCTTTCCAGCGTTAAAAAGTCCAGCCGTGTGGAGAAGCTTCTATGCAGAGCCAGCCAGCCTGCCTGCCTGCCTGAGCAGGGATGTGTCTTCTCCCAGAAGCCAAATGAATTCACATGAATAAACCCCCTCCTGCCCGCTGCAGCCCCCCGCTGGATGGATCACAGACTGATACATCATCACGCAGGGCTGGTACAGCACCTGGATCTATGGCTTATTTCTGATCGTCCGAAACGAGGAGCGAGAGAGAGACATAGTGAGAGAAATGGTGAAACCTTTTCAGGGTTTTTGCTGTGAGAGGGCTTTGTTATTTCACGTTGGACCTCAGTGAGGTGGTAAGTGGTGAGATTGAGAAGAGCGGAAAAGAGAGACTTTAAAGGCAGGGTAGGCGATTTATTTCACATTTCACATTCACATTTTTTGTTACATTTATTGAAATCCTCTTTACATCCCAAAAGCACTGCATAAATTAAATGCTCTGACAATAAATTGAAAAACATCCGTCCTATGTGGCAGCCGCAGAGCTGTAAAAAGCCTGTCCAATCATTTCATTCATCCCAGATCAAATGACTGGATGGCCTACCTGCTTGTCTACCTACCTACTTGCACGCACTCTTCCCGTGTACTCATTGCTTCCACAAGGCTAGTCAGACATATTGCTATAAAAGCTAACGAGCTAGTCACACAACAATAGCAGGGAAAGTGTTCAGATCCACCTATTCCTACAACAGCGTGTACTGCTTAACAAAGCAAGAAAAGAAAGACAGAAGTACAGACAGAAGTACGAGGGCTGTGTAACAAAAGGCCTCCATATTTAACACACACAAACTTAGAAGCACAGTCAGATATGTGGGTTAAGGGAGTTGAACAGGCACCGTCACAGTCACCCAACATGCCTCCTCAGTTTGGCAGACAGTCAACTACCCACTCAATCACAGAAGTCCGTGGGCAGCAAAGGAGACAAGGACTAAAGGCGCCAAGAAGCCAAGCTTGACAGTTTTGTAAAAGCACCAACCACAGGGCCAGGAGGCCAGGCAGCTGTTAGTGTGGCAGTTAGCATAACGAGCTATAACCTAGCTCTTCAACCCAATGCAGCCCCAGCAGGGCAGGAGGTAACGATGGCTACAGCTGAGGGAGTAGAAGAGTGCAAAAAGAAATGCCATGGTTGCTGTATTTCTGTTGGACTGGTAATTATCTAGTTTGTTTTGAGGGGAATTTGTAGCCAACGTAGATAGCTACTCATGTAGCTTATGTTTTAGCCCAATGCTAACGATAGTAGATGAAGTAGCTGTGTTGTTTTTAGGTACCTTGTATGTTATCTATCTGCATGTATGTTCGCCGTAGCTACCCTCAGCTCCTTTGAGAATTCATTCCATACAATTAAAAACCAGGAAGTGAAGAAAAAATAATAATAAGCCACGCCCCAGAAACACGACAGCTCAAGTCCAACACAAAGTCTCTGACACCACCTGTCACTACATAAATGCCACTGATCAGGCCCCCTCAGTCAATGCCACCACATGTCTGCCTGCTCTCTCCCCCTGAAGCCCTGGTCTTCAAGCTGCAATAGCCCAGCTGAGGAACAGCCAGTCCCTGGTAGAGGGAGAGGTAGTGGCGCTAAGAGGGAAAGTGGGAAACTGTGTAGCCAGCAGCCCTCACACTGATGTTTATAAGGACCAGCTCTGCCAAGCAAAGAACCAGATGAAAGCATCAGTGCAGAAAATAGAAAAGAAAGCTTGAGAGTCTGATCCGAGACAAAGACAAACTACATAACAGTGCTCACAGGATTCAAAGACATAACAGACATTCGGTGTGGGATGAAAAGAGAGCTTACAAAACTCAAGGACAAGCTCTACCTAAGAGATGAAATGATTGAAACTTAGTGAGGAGCTCTAGTTGAGCGACAAAATGATTGAAACCCTTAAAACAGAGCATTCCCTTCCCACCCCTGACCCCTCCAAGAACGTTGTCCTTCCACCCACCACTCAAACCCTGCAGCCAATAGAGCTCCTCTTCCCCAGCAAACACACGCTCAGCTCCTGTCCCCTCCCAAGAAAGAGCCGTCCCTACTCCTGCTATGCTAGATAAGAAAGCTGAGGTGGCAATCCTGATGAACTCCAATGGCAATGGCAAATTTCTCCAAGAACAGATATGGTTCCCACGACACAGAGTGTCAAAAAATTGGGACGCCAAGAATACAAGACGCCTTGTGTCTTCTCTCCGAGTTTGGCTCACCAGCTCCTGTCATAATACACACGGGTGGCATCACGTGGTGGCAAGGGGAGAGAGTGATACTCACTCTTAAATGGAATATCTATACACATTTATATATATATTTAAGTGTTTTTATTTATGATGCTTGCCGTCAATTAAATTATCTTCATGCTACAATCTCTAGCCTAAACATGTTCCCCTATTAAATTGCAAAATGGTTTGGTCTTAAGGGTATCCATATGTTAATTCGACCTCAACCCCTCAAAATTGAGCCTTCAAAATGTCATCTCACAGATCTGGCACTCACAATCAGAAAGAAAATAGAAAAACAGAAATGACATTATACCGGCAAGGGAGCAAATGGCTTAGTCTCTGAAACAAGGCAAACATGCTGAGGCATCAAAAGAGCAAGTTGGGACATTATTGTTTCTACATTTGCCACGTTAGTCAACATGTGGTCCTTATCATGTAGCCTACAGTAGGTTACGTGCGGTAGGTACGTTAGCTAGCTGGCTGGCTGGTTGGTTAGCCGCCACAGTAGGCTATTTGCAACTTAAAGTGAATATCTACCAGCTGGCTAAATAAAATAAAAAAAACTGCGACCTAATCAAAGAACTGAAACTTATAAAATTGTTTGCGCTCTACTATGTCTCAAGACAGATGGATTGTTTGACACTGCTTTCAATAGAGAGCCAGCTTGTGCAGAATCTGGACACAAAGGACCTAAAACATGACTTCACCTGCTGCGGATGGCAACATAAGGGCATAATTTCACAGTGATCTTATGTTGTGTTTTACTTTTTACATGCACTCACTACAAGTGTCATTGTCAGCGGATCATGTTTTACATAACGCTGACTTTATATTTTTAGAGTAATTGTCAACAACTCATAATTTTGACATCTCCTAACTTAAAGTTTGGAAATTATTATAATATTATGAGTTAATAGGCTAGGCTACTAATATGATATGATTTCATGCAAGCCCTATATTTTGAACATTTGTCAAAGTTGACGTAAAAATAAAGCATGACGTTGAATATTCCACGCTTGCTGTCAAGCATATTTTTACTTTAATTGGCATGCGTGCAGGGGCCCGCTGTAATAGTTTGGTCCTGGGCCCAGGCATCATGCCCACCAGCCCTGCTTCCACCCAGCAACAATCCAGAGAGCCAATGCTGACCCCTCAAGAGCCTGTGCTTGTCTCCCTAACATTCATCTGGCCCACCACTGCAACATCTCAACACGGGACCCCTATGACCACCGCCATTTAAGCAAAAAAGCGTTGAGGAAATCTGCAAAGACACTGAAAGACACAACACCAGGGAGACGGCTCTCCACAACGAATGGACACCTTTGCCTTCAGCCAAACAATCATGAACAATTAGTGATACAACATGGACAAGATCTGGACAAATCAGATCTAAACAGGTACCAGGAAAACCAATTTAGTTCTGAGTGTGGGGTATTTCCCTGATATCTGGAATCGCTGATTAGTTACACCAAATTACAAAAGTGGAGATGAATTTGATCCCAACAACTACCGAGGCCTCTGTTTGAACAGTAACCCGGGGAAGGTATTTTAGAGTATTATTAAGTCCCGGCTCATAAACTTCCTCATGAAACACAATGTCTTGAGTAAAAGCTAGATTGGATTCATTCCAAATTACCGTGCAACTGATCATATTTACACCCTAAGTGAAAATCAAGATGAATTATTCACTTGTTTTGTCGACTTACCAAAAAAAAAAAAAACATTTGATTCCATTTGCCGTTACGGATTGTTCAACAAATTAATTGAAAGTGGCGTAGGGGGTAAAACATGATATTATAAGATCAATATACTTGGGGGCTAAGTGTGGCATTAAAATTTGATCCAAAAGAACTCAATATATCCCTAAGGAGTGTGGAGTGAGTCAGGGTTGCTCTTTAAGCCCAACTCTATTTCACATAATGTCAATGACTTGGCAACCTGGACTCACTCTGCACGACAGTGAGGTCAAATCTCTGCTCTGTGTAGATTACTTAGTAGATGACTTAGTCTTTCTTCCACCAGCGGAGGAAGGGCTTGAGATTCAATTAGACCTTCTTCAAAGGTTTTGCCCGACCTGGGGCCCTGGCAGTTAACCCAAACAAAACTAAAATATTTATCTTTCAAAACAGATGCAGATATCAGGGTGGACAGCACATATTTAGATTAGGACCGCATGAAATTGAGCAAACATTAGATTGTACATACCGAGGCCTTAGAGACAAGGCACGCAGGACTTTACATAAAAAGACAAATTCTTACGAAATTCCACTGAATTTGGATACAAATATTAACATCAGTGAAAGAACCAGTTGCCCTTCATGGCAGTGAAATGTGGGGCCAACTTGCAAGTTGAATATTAGAAATCTGAAACAGAATCCCAATGGAAGGTGCAATGCTATTTGGCCCTAGACAGACAGTAGACATTAGCATATTATCGCACTCAAATCAAATCAATATATTGACCAAACACAGACTCAGTGGGCACTGCTTAGCAATAGAAACGGGCAGACACAAAAAAAACATGGCTGCCATGAGACATGCGTCTGTGTCAGCGGTGCAAAGAAGCTGCACTTTTAAACAGAGTGCAAAACATTCCCATCAATCCGTGATCGCTACTCCCCAAAATGGTAAGATGAACACCCCAAAGTTGATGCTCTTCCAAAGCCCAGTAGTTGACTCTACTTAGTGAGTGAAGATAAAGACAGCTGTGCCTTAGCTGCACAATGTGTTCTCATCTGCCACCATCTGAGGGACACTGAAAGATACACATATCAACACGCATGTCCCCTACTCTTTATATGAAGAAGCCCAAGACCACACTCAGCCACACACACACACCAACACACACACACACACACACACACACACACACACACACACACACACACACACACACACACACACACACACACACACACGTGCATGCATGCAGATAGGCACACCGATAGTATTAAATATAAATAATAATAATAATAGTAATAAATAATAATGAAAGAGAGAGTAAGAGCAAGAGAGAGAGCAAAAGAGTAGGAGAGAGTGAAAGAGTAAGAGAGAGAGAGAGAGTGAGAAAGAGTAAGAGAGAGTGTGTGCTACTTGGCGAGACTAAATTACAGTCAAGCTTTAATTCCTCCTTAAGCCTTTTTGGCTCGGGCTGCACCTCTGGGAGATTAAGGCGTTAAGCCTCAGGTCTGTCTCTTTTGTTTTGGGCCTGTCCTTAGATTAGCTCATCTCCGCTGAGTGCTGTTCCGACAAGATTTGCACAATGCCCCCCCCCTCCTCCCCGTACCCCTCTCCCAGTTTCGACGGCAGGGCCCTTTACGTCTGCGGCAGGGTCACATACAAAAAGCCTACACACACACACACACATACACACACACACACACACACACAGACGCACACACACACTAGCCTCCCACTACCTAAACACCACATTCAATAAAGAAGCTTAGATGAGGCTGTGGGGCCTGGTGACAATGATATACGGGAGACTAGAAGCTCCTCAGCAACTCCCAATGTTACTCTTTGCTTTACAGCAGCCCTCCCCTCCACCCCCATCCCCCCCAATTGCTGATTGGGCACATGTCATTTCAGAATTGAGTGATCAAGGATTTGTTTTATTAATTACAAAGGGGGTGTGGGAGGATCAGTGGGGATAGAGTGATGAATAGAGAATAATACTCAGCGTTGTAGAAGTGATAACGAGAGGACACCAGGCATGCTGGGAGAATACGCCATGGCTCGTACCTGGTGTAAAATAAAGCCGGTCATTTTCTCAGTGACGTTTATCTCAGACGAACATATGTGTCTCTTATTAACATTACATTCAGAGGAGAAAAAATGATTAAACTAAGAATTTTTCTTTAAACGGTATTAGTTCTCTCACCTGATATCTTGGCTCAGCACCCAGCGGGTCCTCGATTACTCACTATCTAGAGAGGGGTTAACATGAGGACATGTCAACACCTAATCCCCCATGATTGGCTCTCTAATTTCATAATCTCCTTGTAAATAGGAGAGTCATTTGTAGTCGGCCTGGTCACACTCTAGCTAGCCCCTTGAGATGTATATATGAGGAAGGGAGATGGGGATGAAGCAGGACTGGCCAGGAGGATTTGCATGGCCATGTGTGTGGAATGAAGTCATTAAGACGCCAGACAACACCAATCCTCAGCCACCTGGGTTCTCTCTCTTTATTTCCCTTTCTCTCTCACTCTCTATATACCAAGCCAGTGCTTGCTCTAGCGGGTTCAGGCCTTGGGCTCTGTACAGGACCTTGAGACAATGTCAGTTGTCAATGTCAAAAGACAATGTCAATGTCAATGAATGATTAAAATGGAATTGAATGGAATATATCTGTCTGTCTTCCCCTCTCTCTCTTTCTGTCTCTGTCAATCTAGAGAAGTAAGCCTACAGTGGCCACACCATTGAAGATTACACTGATGAAGATGATACAGAGGACACTGATTAAGTTGTCTGTCCATGGTGTCTGAGCTCTGTTTGGCTATGATGCTGGTCTCTGTGGTCTGTCCAATCACAGATGATACAAATAATGGTACAGGTGGCAGCTCTGTGTCCCCAAAGCCCTCTGATTGGACACCAGGCCTGGGCGGCACAGATCCAGTGAGGCTCTGGTGGTGGGAGAGAGAAGTCACCTCACCCGGCCTTAAACCCAGGAGCAATAAACCTGCACCCTGACCATACCAGAGAGCCACCACCAAGGGTCATGTGATTGGCACACTGAAGGTTACGTGATTGGCATACAAAAGGTCAAGGTGATTCGTATATAGTTTGACCTTGACCATGATGCCACACATACTACTCACAGACAGTACAGCCACTATAGAGATTACAGCCGACAATCCGTAGTGCTTTCTTTTAGAAAGAAAAAAACACCTGTTAAGAACAGTCACGTGTTGTGTCTGAGACTCCTGGTGCATTCAGGGGTCATAAGGTCATTGCTGTGCTGCGGTTCCCTGTGACCTTTACACTGATGCAAAGAATTCTGATGACTCTATGGGCATGTGCGTGCACACAGTGACAAAAAGAAAACATACACAGAGAGGACAGCTCGAGCCTGTGCCAGTACCCACACGACACAGGAGTGAAGTCTCCATCTTGATGAATTCCTCTCCAATTCACCGTCATGTCAAATGACAGGCAATTCATTACAGCCTCCCCCCTTCTACCGCGCACCGGCCTTTTGTCCTCCATATCTCCTTGTCTGGCTGAAGGCCCGTCTGCTCGGCAGAAAGCCGTGTTTTCGCAGAGGCCGGTCTTCATGGAGAGGGCAATCAGAGGCGGACTGCGTCGGGGCTTATTACCGCCTGGCCATATAATGGGGCTAAACGTCTATATTAACACATCATATCACTCCCATCGCCACGGCGAGTCAATGATATATAAAAACCATGCATAATTATCCCGGGGAATGAACTGTCATCAGTGCATTTCAGAGGGGAGGGAGAAAATCTAATTTCCTTCAAATCACATTCATAGGCTGGGACTGTCGGGTACCTGAGGAGCGAGGAAACGGCGTCTCAGAGCCAGCGCAGGAGAGCGGGTCCACAGGAGCCGGCTGAGGGGAGATAGCCAAATATTATGCTAATGCTCTGATCCTTGCGTCTGAGGGGCTAACCAGCAGGACCCCCGAATGCAAAGGGCCACATAATTAATTCCAGAGTACGGGGTTATCGACGACGACGGCTATTGTCTCCGCCGGAGAAAAGACAGAAAAGGATTCATCCGTGTGCCTGTGTTTAACAAGACCGATAAGGCAGGCATGAACTCGCCTGCCACGGGCTCGTGGAAATCAGAGCAAGGGGACGTGTGAGGAGAAAGAATAAGAGAGAAAGAGGGGATGTGTGAGGAGAGAGAATGAGAGAGAGAAAAAGAAGGGATGTGTGAGGAGAGAGAGAAAGAAGGAAACAAAGGGTGCTGAAACTCTCTGTCTTGTGTCTTTGGGTAAAAAAAGGAAACTGTTGCATTGAATTCTTGTTTGGGCATGATGGAAGTGTAATATTGTCTGCTACATGTACTAGTCTCAGCCTTTGACCTTTGATGATCTACAGCTATAGGTGATAGCTAACCAGGCTGTCATTTCAGGTCCACTGAGACATAAATGCTCTATTTCTCAACATGTACCACATAATGCTCTCTGCCATATATATATATATATATGGCATTGTGTAACAAGTGCAAAGATCATTCTTACTTTCATATAATACTTTCAAGGGCATGTTATTAACTTCCATAAAGTCTTCTGCTGCCAAGTACCTTGGCTAATCATTAGGAAATAAAGAGTTCAAATCCTGTGAGAGTGTCATTTTTGCTTTTCATTTTCTTTTTCTTTCAATGTCTTTCTCTCTTTTCTTACAGGTTGAATTGAATTCCTCCCTCTATTTCAGTCTAACTTTATCTCAACAATTGTCGCATCAATAGGACTATCACAAAAGACACCTGATGGCTGTTGTGAAGTTCCCGGAAAAAACACTTCTTACATGAGATGGGAGACATCCTCCTCGCAGCACTCTCAATACAAGCTACATATTTTTCATTTTTCCTTTCTTGTCCTCTCTCTGAAACTCCCACCATAGACAGGAGGAGAGTGAAAGGAGAGAGGCTTCTGCGTGGCCATACAATCTTGGGCATTGTGTCTGTCTGACAGTGGCGGACATCAAAGCCCCCCCTGTGTGGGTCTGTGGTCCTCCCTCCTCGTTATGAAGGGGAGGGGCGCACCTTCAGAATGCTCCGTCAAATGCAGAACTCCTCCAGCACCCCCCCCCCCCAACAGAGGAGTGCAGGGGCGAATTATTCATCTGAGCCGTGGGGCGAAAAGTCAAGTAAGCCCATTTTGTCGGAGGAGTGGGCAGTGATGTTGTCTGTGAGCAGGAAGAACATCAGAAGCAGGGGATTCTGGGAAGGGTGGTGGCCGGCATGGTGCGGTGTGCTGTGGCATGATGTGATATATTGAGGTGGGGTGTGCTGCTGTCTCTCTGTCAGTCTCTGTGTGTGTGTGTGTGTGTGTCTGTGTGTGTGTGTGTGTGTCTGTGGCAGGTGAGATGTAATGAGAGCCTCTCATGTATTATTCAGACGAGGGGGAGGACGTCTGGCAGACCAGGATTTTTTGACAAGGCAAAAGAGCCCCGCAATCAGCCACACTACCACTTTCTCTCTTTCCATTTCTCTCTCTACACTTCTTATTCACTCTCTCTCCTTCGCACTCTTTTTCTCTCACTACCTCTGTCCTTCCCTCTCTCTCTATATATATTTTGCACTCTCTATCTCCCTCTCTTTAGATTACTCAGAGCAGCATGCAGAGACCCGAGCCCTTTCAGAGAGCCGACAGGTTTGGAAATGAGCGGTGGAATTTACCTAAGCATCCATGGGCTTAGGCAGAGATGCGTGCTGTTTACACCTGTTAATATTACTTAGCAGGTATTTACTTTGAAGTATCAGTCCGAGGATTTCTTTAGAGCCGGAAAAAAGCCACGACAGAGGTTTTTTTTATTTATTTTTTATAAACGTATAAAAACATATTATGTTCAAGGATGGTTTACTGTGGGGAAATTTGCATATGTGAAGTGTGCCAAAATGTAAGGGTGATCCAAACCGTCTCCTCTTAAGAAGATTATGAGCGGGAAAGTGTGTCGGCCTAATAGCAATTTGCACTAAACATAATATGCTTATTGTAGATTGACTGCAAAAGGCGATGGAATGGAGCACCTGAGATGCAGTGGAGGTGGAGGAGAGGAGTAATAGGCATATAAACAGATGTGGGGAGATGACAGCGGGAAGAATCAGGACTTTGATAAGGTATAAATAGATATGATCCATAAAACAAAAAGAGGAGTCACAAGGCCTTGGTAAGCTTGAAAGGAAGCTTAGGGAGCACACAGACTCTCACACACACACACACACACACACAGACTCACACACAGACTCGCACACGTGGATATAAATAATATCTCTTTGCTATTGTTCTGCCATCTTTTTGTAGCGTGTGTGTGAATGGAGGGGATGTGTACTTTTAACCCCTGCACAATGTATAGAAGTCGCATAAAACACTTGTGAAACCGGTAAAATCTGTAAAGCACTTGGCGTTGTGATTGCAACTCAGGAGTGCTCTGTGGAGGAACGTCTGTTCTTGTCTTAATGTTGGCTCACAGGCATGATTCACTCCTTTTCCAATCACTGTCTGTCGCTCTGGAATAATGCAGTCACACCACAGAGTTTGGGTTCATAAACATTAGACATGTCTTAATATGGACAAATACCAGTGCGATCTTGACACACTCGTAATGAAAATGTCAGCATTTTGTTCATTTTTCTCTTCCCGCCATGACAAACGATGCAAACACATCACCTGTTCTTGTACTGTGCGAGTGAGAGAAAGAGAGAGAGAGAGAGTGTAAGAGAGTGTGTGTGTGTGAGAGAGAGAGAGAGAAAGAGAGAGAGAGAGAGAGAGAGAGAGTGTGTGTGTGTGTGTGTGTGTGTGTGTGAGAGAGAGAGACTTGAATGTCTCAACATGTTATTAGGATTTTCATTTTCTGTGGGTTATTTAATGCAGAACCCCCCCCCACCACCACCACCGCCTCATTTACACACCTCTTCTCATGGAATCCTCATCCTCCATCTCTCTCACTCCATCCCCTCCATCCTTCCATCTCTCTCACTCCTCCCTTCATCTGTATCTTTACTCCTCCCCATTGGCCTGTATTCTCATGTACCCTCTCCCTCTCTCCCTCCCCTCCCCTCCCCTCCCCTCCTCGCGTCTCCTCTTTCTCATAACGGCTTGTGTATAGTCACGACAGGGGCGCCAGAGGAAGTTGATATACGTCTGCCGGCGCAGGCAGGGATATGAGCTGGAGAAGGCAAATACTAATGCAATTACTCCTGCTAAAGCCATCCTATAGATATATGGGCTGTTATAATCATCTCGATATTAAATCACTTCTATATTAAACCTGTGATGGAGGGTTGGGTGAGGTGTTGGAGGAGGTAGAGATGGGGGGGCAGAGGGGGGATCAGTGGTTAAATAATGAAACGACACAAGCTGTTGAGACTCTGAGTTTCTCCCCGTTCTTGTCTTTACCCTCAAGGTTATGGTTGCGTTGAGGAAAATTCACAGGCGCACTGAAAATGGCGATATAAACATTACAATTCACACAGGGACACACTCTGGATCCGCCACACATCTATTAGACGCCCCTGAGCCTGGGCTGGCTAGGCAGTTGAGACGCAGTTATTGTCGCTGAAAAACTGCACAGAAACAAAATTGTTCTGTAAATAATCCCCCTGCAAACCCTGCAACCCCCATCCCCCGTGCGCCAAACTGAAGGTGTTCTCACAGATAGCCTGGCTGAAGGCACTTAATGAGAAACAGAACTCAGCTGGCCTTCATTTGGGGTGGGGGTGGGGGGGTGGGGGGGGGGGGGGGGGCTTAGACTTTCTGCCTTGAGAACATCTACGATTCATAAATATCATAAATGCGAGGGAAAAATCCATCTGGGCCAAAGCCAGCCCATAGGAACGGCATTACCGTTGGACCGACAGAATGGGTTTTTCCTGCTCATAACACCGTACCTCTGCCACACACCACCCATCCCCTCTCTCGGTGTCAACCGTATGGGACTCTTAGTGAAGGGCACTGAATGCTTTTACCAATCAAAATTAAGCAAACTGAATTTATACCTCTAATGCCAAATTTTTTATGGTGCCAATTTTCTTCTGTCAACCTATAACAGTGACAATCCACCCATTCAGTTATCCATTTGCCGAGCCAACAATCCATACAGCCAAGCTGTACATGAATCTGTTCAACCATTCATCCATTTGAGTTCAGCTTTGGTCCTCTAGAGATAAGAAATCCTACAGTCGGCAGGTCAAATATACATGTTGCATGCGTGTGTTTATCTAAGGAAAGTCAAGAGATTGGCCACCAGTAGAGGAGCAGAATGCTGTGTGTAAATCTGCTTTCTGTGAGGCCTGCAGAACCTTGGGAGGAGCAAGACTCCCAGCACTGAAAGAGAAACAATTTAAATCCGTTTAGAAAAAAAAGAAAAAAGTTCATCGCTTCCTAAAACTTTCCCTTTGAGTTATCTCTCTCTTTCCTGTTCTCTGAGCTCAGTGGGAAAGAAATGTAAATCTTAATGAAATGACCCTTTAAATTGAACAGGAGCCCTCACCTGATAAGTTATTCTTGACTCACTTTTAAGCTGCTGTCAAATAATTTCCCTTGAAAATTCTGCTTTGTTTTTTCACCATCTCTCCCTTGGTGGTGCTGTGTGTGTGTGGGGTGGGGGGGCTGGGATTGGAGGGGGTGGGGCTGGTTCTTCGACTGAAATCCCACAGGGGAGTGGGAAGAACATGCCAACAGAGAGTGCGAGGTGCAGGAGATATCACGCAGCTGACAATCGTCTAATTGAAATGACAGATTATTTTAATGTGCGGGAAAGTCATTAAAACTCTGCGTGCCTCTGCTCAGCATCTGCCACGCGCTCTCAAAATAGCTCGGCATGACTCTCACATGGTGTGCGCCACGCGGTAAATACGGCAGGAGAAGCCTGGTAAATCAGCTCCTTCCTTCACCGCGCCGCTCGCCGCTTATCTGGTACATCGGAAGGGAGGCGCGCCGGGAACAGGATACGATACGGGAAAAACGTCCGAGCTTCAACCGCTCCATGTGAGCAGACACACAAAGGCAGGCCTCCACTTGGCAAGTCATGACTGGCATTCCATAACTCCGAATGGAGATCCCTGCCGTCGAACACATCAGATACCAGCCCAGAGGAAGAGACGAGCATTAAACCAAAGACAGAGAAATAAGAAACACACGGAATAGATTTGTATAAGGGGCAGACGTTTTACGTATATACCTCCACTGCATGCCCTGCCTGAAACGGTTAAGGAGTTCACCACAGAACAAGCTGCCATCGTTGCCTAATATCATAGTGCATAGTGCACTACAGTTTAAGAAACACTCGGAGGAATTGCAGTTCATCCACTGGTGATCTTTCACGCACATATTGATTGCTGTTGGCTGCCTTTAATAAGGGAAATAATCCAGCAGACCACGCTTAAATCCTGCATTTCTGAGCGTCCGTCTGGGGTCATTAGAGCCGGGGTGGATAATGCCGTTTGTATTTACCAGCCAACTCCCAGACAAATGAAAGGTGAATTATAATTCTCCGGAGGGCTGGAAACAAACGGCGTGCAGTTAAATGACCTGGTGGGCCACATTAGGTGTGGAGATGGAGATAACCCACAGGCCTAATGAGTAAGGAAATGGGCTTGATTCATTTTCAATCATTAGCCACGTTTATTGCGGGCTGGGGTGTTATTTTTGTTTATTTGTTCCACACGACTCTCTCGGGCCAAGCTATGCATTTCTAAGGCGATGATTTGTTTTTCATTAGCCACACCTGTTGTGTGATTTTCACGTGACCAATGTGGCATCAAATCAGACACCCACCGCCACCATTACGATGTGTAAGAGTCCATTTTGATGACCCCCCTCTAGTCTTGGTTGTCGGCTCCAAATGAATTTTGATGGGAACTCTGCGGTTTGGTTTGATTCCCAATCTCCCCTCTTAATTTAGGATTCCTCAAACAGCCTCCCGAACCTGAGCGCTCGCGTCTGCGCCTGCCGGGCCGCGTCCTGATCATGTGATAGGAAATTCCATTTTCTGGCGTGGTGCATCGCGCCTCTGAGCCCCAGCACCACTACACAGCCGCCGAAGAGGGGCTACGAGCGCAGACCAGACCAGGGACGGGCAATTTGGACTTATTTTCCCCCATTCCCATTGTCATTCAACCGGGGTAAATATTTAAACACCATATTGAGCGGCACATGGTGCACTGTGCTGGAAGGTGGCAGAGACGTCTATGGAGGAAGGTGTTTTATTAAGAGCAATGGCAGTCATATTAAAGTAAAGTATGTCTGACATGCGGAGGAAATTGCCAGTATATGACACAATTCCTCAATATGTGTTGCAGACTGCTTTCCTGTAATTTTCCTGGACGGATGACAGTGGGAGAAATATCTGCCCCCAAAACATGGGGGATTATGCCCTGGGAAGGGGCGCGCAGGTTTGTAATTACAGCAGGGCGAGGTGAGGTGTGGGGGTGTCACATGTGTACATATACACTGGAATGGAGACATTTGCAGAGTATCTGTAGTCTGATGGAAAACAGACACGCAAGCCTAGGTGTGGTGGTAGTGGTGGGGAGGGGAAGTGAGCCGCCATTTTGTGAAAGCGCTGTGTGAGGAGTGATCTGTAACAGGAGATCGCGAGGATCAAGTCCACAGCAAGACGTCTCTAACAGGACGGGCTCTGAGAAACCTGAATGGAGGCCAAAGGTGTGAGCTCTGAAGACGAGTCTGTTTATATGCAGTGTGCTGTTCACAAAGCCTGTTCCGCTCTTGAGTTATACTACACACACACACACACACACAAACACAAATACACACAAACACACACACACACACACACACACACACACACACAAACACAAACACACAGTGTTGATTAGCTCACATTTCTGTGTCTTTCTGGTACATTATCTCCATTTTCTCCAAACTCACAGTGTAAAGAGCTTCATGCTCTTGGTCTCCGTCAACTAATAATGAACTCTTTTTTTTTTAAGCCAAGTGCTTTCTCCCCTCACAAACTCACCCTGAAGCATTCAATCACAATTCCTCTTTTTCTCCATTATGTCCATTTTTAAAGACAGTTCCACTGTACTGGCTTCCTGGCCATCACTGATCTTTGTTATTGTGTTTTTTTAAAACGGGGCTGCTTTTGTGGTAACACGACCAGACAAAGCACTAAGATCCATACGTCACGGTGGCTTCAATGGCGAGAGGAACCCAACAGTGAAATAGACGCTTCATACACAATCTTGTTTTATGGCGTATAATGACAATGGCGTATAAAAGCCTGTTCACACATTGATGGGCCCCAATTCAGCTAAATTAAAATAGGATAAAAGAATGTAATTGGAGAATAAACGATACTTTCTCCTCTCTACTAATTAAAAAGATGAGCTTTCAGCTCGTTTGGAGAGCCAGCGTGATCTGTTCTAGGCCATTAATGATAAAAAGTGACTGCAAGTAATGTGGCTAATTAACTTAAGAGCTGTGATACACATGTGTCTACAAAGTCTGAATGGGCATGACCAAAGACATGTCCTTTTCACTTATAATAGATAATGATGGATTTCAACTCGGACTAGCACAGAGAAATAAATTGAATATAGTCTTACGATGTTCTGAATTTGAGGACAGCACAGAAAGCAGTGGGGGTGGCTTTTGGCCCTTTTCTGTTTTTCTCTCTAAGTCTAAAAGCAAACAGTGGAACAAAAAACATATCATCAGTGGCTAATGTTCTCCACCATTACGTGACCTAATAGGAAGGCTGTCACAGCATTCATCGAGCCACTTTGAATAAACAGCAGCATTTTCCACATAATCCATTTGCAGCAATATGCTTTTTATCAGGATATTTAAGGTTTGCTTTGTTTTTCTTGCCAGTTCAATCTTGTGTGCCGCACAGAAAATGCATCATTCAGGAAGATTTGAGAAAAGAGAAATATAGATGACAAAATGGCTGCATATGGAGGCTGGGTCTCAGAAAGATTATAATGTGTGGTCTTTGTGTGTGTGTGTCAGTGTGTGTTTGTGTGTGTGTGTGTGTGTGTGTGTGTGTGTGTGTGTGTGTGCGTGCGTGTGTGTGTGTGCGTGTGCGTGCGGGGATGTGGGTGAGTGATTTTTTCCCCTCCCCTCTTACTAACCAATAGAGGGCAGTAGATGAGAGAGAGAGAGACAGAGTGCAGGGAGAGCCGCTGCCTTGATAGACACATACAGGAGGAAGAGAGAGAGAAAGAAAGAGATGGGAGAGTGAGAGAAAGAGAGAGAGAGAGATGAGAGAGTGAGAGAAATAGAGAGCAAGAGAGAGAGATAAGAGAGAGAGAGTGAGAGAAAGAGAGGGCAAGAGAGAGAGATAGAAATGAGAGAAAAAGAGAGAGAGAGAGCAGGAGAGCATGACAGCTGACAGAGCGACGTGTACTTCATGTTTGGGTTTTGACACGTACATGCCATTGTTAGGCAGATTATGCATCCCCTACATGCAAAAGCTCTATATTAAACGCCACTAAACCTGTCAAGGGGAGCTATTTTTAAGGCAATTCCGTCTGTGGTTGCACACCTCTCTGCTGTTCCTCTCCTTAACTCCGAGGGCTTGTTTATCTGCAGTATAAACATCACCCAGGGGGAATTTATGCATTTTTGGAATACCTGAATCTAACCCAGGTGAAGACTCCCTGGCTAAAGAAATACTCAAGATTACAACACCCGCCCCCCCCCACCCCCCACCACCACACACACACACACACGCACAAAAGTAGCGTTCACCCTTGCAAATGCATTTGGTCTCAGGGTTCATATCAAATAGCCATAACAGTATAGTCTATAAACATGCAGCTATACTCAGTGCTGCTATCAATACGATCTCACAGAAGTACAGATTTTGCGAGACACAGGGTGCATTATTCAATATTTGCAGCTGCAGATACACAGGATGTTATATGTGAAAGCTGTGAAATCTGACGACAGTTTAACAAGAGACACAGTTCAACACACGAGATACGATTCCTCAGTAAAAACTCTAAAGGCCACATCTATACCTTAATTCAACTTTTACATTTAGATGCTTTTGTCCAATGTGACTTGCAGTATTATGTAAATATACATTTGAATCAGCATCCTGGGTATCAAACCCAGGGCCGTGGTGTTATGAACATATAATATCATTACAGTTAACATTGCTATAGTGGTATATCGTTAGATATATAACACTGTCATAGATGTATTATTAGAAATACTGTATAACATTATAGATGTACTCTTGTAGTTAGGAGATGTTATAGCTGGTCATGGGTTTGGCCCAGCTTTATAGAAGCTCTGCTGCCCATCGCTGGGGTTCATGTCACCAGAGTGTGCAGTTTCTCTTCACGCAGACAGCGAAAAAAGGTCCACGTCCAAACATCCACATTCAGAGTAGCTATTTATTGAGTTCTGGAAAAACAGTTCTAAGAACCAGTCTGCCAGTGCAGCTGGAACGCTTTCTTCCACCACCACCACCACATTTGCATAATTTCATGCATTTTTTAAACCCTGGCATTGCATCTTTTAGCAGTGGTCACATTTAATTTGAGGACTTTGTAAAGCATGTAGCATTTGTTTTAATAAATTATTCCACTGCTACACAACTCACAAGCACAGGCACAAGCATTAAGGACATACTCCATCTCCACCACAGGAGTGATTAAACATCCACTGTGCACTTCCTGTTGTGTATTAAAAATTCAACACAACATGTGTACGCTTCCATTACCATAATTACTATTTCATAAAGAGCTGTAATTAATGGAAATGCCTCGACAGAAGACACCAGAACAGATGTGGCTGAGCTGAGGAATCTGCACCTGATCTGGGGCCAGCATCAGATGGGCTATGGGAGAAACTCATGTATTGTTATTAGCTGTTTATTATTGATCTATAATTAGTCATTTATCAGACACTTTTATCCAATGTGACAGTGCTGTATAGATACACTGAATCTGAAGACGGTCAGAATAGATTCCACCAGAAAAGATTCCAAAAAGAAGCAATGCTGGATCTAATAATTTAACAGATGCTTTTATTCAGTGCGACTTACAGTATTTGTCTGGTCGGTGATTAACCGGAAGTGACGTTGCATGATCACGTTGCAAGGCAACTTGATGAAAACAAACAGCTGTGAAAATCAGGGTTTGATATTTCCTTGTAGCAGTTCTACGCTAAATAATTAAATGAAAAGAAACTTTGCAAAAAAAAAAAAAAAATGACGACAACTTCACAATCGGTTGCCAGGTTTTGTCAAGGCACTGTCAAGTCAAGTCAAGGCATACAGTATGTCATTACACCGACCAGACGAATTGCACAGATATGTATTTTCAGCAGCACGTGTGCCCCCTGGGTCTTGAACCAATGCTCTTGGTGCTGTTAGCACCCTGCTCTACCACGCACAGGAACATCATAAACATGTATTCACTGAACAGATGAAGTCATCAGTACAGTTAGGTATTTCATCAGCCTTTGTGCTCCCTGGGAACCAAACTCATGACCCTGGTGTTGTTAGCACATTGCGCTACAAATTGCTCTACCAGTTGAGCCACGGGAACAGCAGCTTTGAGGAGAGAAGGTATAGAGCTGGAGTATAGAGCTCCAGCCCCCCGCCTGGTCCACCTGGGGCGGTTCCATATGTACCTGCCGTCAGGATCTAACAGACAGGGGCAGGAAGCTGAGGAGCACGGCGTCTCTAAGCTCTGCTCATATCAGGAGGCAAGCTGAGTTAATCCTCCTGTGGAAAATGGGGAAATGATTCCCACTGTCGAGCCAATTAAAATTAGCCAAAGACTGGATGCATCTCGCGCTAAATTAGCAGATTCGGCAGCCCAGCCGAGCACACCAAGAGTTTGGTTGGAGGGGGGTGGGGGGGTGGGGATGGGGGGCACACACTGAAGGAAAAAAAGAGAGACGAAAACGGAAAAAAAATGACAGATACCAGGGGCGAAAAATGATCAGAAATGTGGTAAGAGCCTGAGGCTAGCAAACTTCCCCTGGCCTGCTAGTCAGGCTCTCCTCTCATCTCCTCCTTCCTCTCTCTTCCTCTCATCAGACACATTTCTCCTCTCCTCTCCTCTTCTCTCCTCTCCCTTCCCCTCATCAGACATACTTCTCCTCCTCTCCTCCCTCTCTCCTCTCCCTTACCCTCATCAGACACACTTCTCCTCTCCTCCTCTCCCTTCCCCAGCCTCTACTTTGCATCGAGCCCATTTGAATGAAGGTAATGACCTTTCCCATGCAATACGCCCCTCTGCCTAACATGGCCTATGTGAGAGGCACACTCATAAAAGACGAGGGGTGGGGGGGGAGCGGGGGGCAATCGCAGCGTCTGCGGTCAGGCATCCCGCCAGCACCGACCACGAACCCCCCCACCCCAAACACACACACACACAAACACACACACACACACACACACACACACACACACACATCCCCTCAACTCCTGCCTGCGCAAGTGCACCTTATTCATAACCTACATATCCATGGCTATTAAGGCCTGGGCTCCTGCCAAGCCAAGCTCCTGAAGCGTGCCAGAATCTAATGCCCTTTTTGATATGTGGTCTGGGAGGCACTGAAGGGGGCCGCGCCGGGTCCACTAAACTCCTATCACTCACTCACGGGGAACCATCCAGCCGCTGCTCGCTCTGCCCGGTACCCCTCCGGCCCGCAGCGTTCCTCAGCCAATCACACGGACAGACGCCAGTGAGAACGACCACCGCGTGTCACATTCATGAGCATTAAACATGCAAAGAGACAAAGGAAAACATTAGAAAAACAGGGGAAGCGAAAGAAAGAGGAATGGTGGTGGTGATGGTGGTGGGGGAAAGAAAGAAAGAAAGAGGAAGAAAGGATGGAGTTGTGGGGGGGGGGGGTCTGTGTGTATGAAATGGAAAGGGACCCAAGCTCTGATTGAAGCTCTGATAACTCATTTCTGGCCTAGATGGAGTTCTCAGTTAGGGTTTGTCATTTTTCCTGTCAAGCGAAATGGGCAAAATGTTCCGTGCCACTTTTGATGGAGCTGTCCAAATGAACTCACGGCCATTTTTTTCCCCGGCCTGCCGAATGATTCGGTCTCTGGTGGCACTGAATTTCTCTTTCCCTGTCTTTCGGAGGGTGTGCTGGAGTGCTTTCCAGTCTTGTTCCTGATGTCGGGGGCTACACGTCCTTACAGGTCACGTTCCTCATTAGAAACTGGCTGCGGATCACGGTGGACTTCACTGTTTGTGCTGACCAAGCCCCAGCACATCACCCACCCCCATCCCATCCTATCTGATGACTGAATCAGTGTTATTGAGATAGAGATCTCCCTCTCTGGGCCTCAGACCAGCCCTCCATCCACTGCCAGTTCACGCAGATCTGATCATCACAGATGGCGAGTGAATCTGGTCTAACAAGCGACGACACCAAACACAGCAGCAATATGTTTGACAGTAATGTAAATGTACTTAAAGCAATGTTTGCATAAATGAATGCATAATCTATTGGGGTGTACATAATTTAAGTGTGTCAGGAATGGAGATACAGGCCCACAAATAAACAGAAATGGACTCGGTACACATCCAGAGACAATAACGAGCTGGAGGACAAATCTAGTCCCAATGAAAGGATTAATCCACATGGTTAGTTTTCTTTCATAATCTGCCTCCTAGCACCTAGTGCCCATTGGCAAAGCAGCCCATGACAGGGACACTATTAGAACTGCACTCTGTGAGCTATCTGGAATGGTGTGTGTCCCAAGATAATGTGTATGCATTTTTAATCGTTCTCTCATAAATCTGTTTAAGAAATCCACAGCGAGATAACAAAGACAGAGAGCGACTGTGAGCCCGACGTTAATAGGTGTGAAATTTCCACAGCGAGTCAAAAGTACACTTTATTGGTGCAAACTTCCCAAACGATACACATTTGATTTTAATTCCGCTGGCTGTCATGCTGGATTGCCTTGCTTGTCACTTAATGGGGTGTTAAAGTGAGGTCGTAATTGCATTTGTAAATACACAACACTGCTTTCTATGACAGCTCTTTTTTCCCTCTGAATTCACCATTTTAATTTTTTTTTTCCCTGCAGACTTTATTTTTAGAGCTCATCTCCTTTGTTCTGATCCTTGGCATCTGTGTTAGACTAAGCCCAATAAGAGAAGGCTCAGTGTGTGTGTGTGTGTGTGTGTGTGTGTGTGTGTGTGTGTGTTGTGCTGTTGCCTTCTCCCAATGCAAAGGGATTAGACCAAAGCTAACTTTGAGTTTGACACGATTGAATTAAAAATGATTAAACTCAGCTCCCAGCTCCTTGATTAACTTATTCTGTTGCTAAAAGAAGAACAGCACAGGCATGAAATAATGAGTTGATTGGTGTGCAAGGTTTTTTTTTTTTTTTTTTGATGAGGTGATGAAATGATTCATTTCCCACTGAGGGTTGTGCTTCTTCAGAGCAAGGATGTAATTTCCTGAAACTTTTTTTATATTGAATATTAAAGATGCTAAAGATGCGTGATTACACCTAAAGTTAGCATTCTGAGCTCAGACGACTCGAAGTCTTTGCAGCTTTGCAGCAACTGTCACTGATCATGGGCAATCATGAATACATTTAAATTAATCTCATTCTCTCCCCATGGGGATCCCACCACCCTTCTCCAACAACTCCAAATTATATCACAAACAAATAGCCTATACATTAGCGAGCTATGCATCCTTCAATAAATTCATATAACTGCCTTCAAGTCTTCACGTTTGAGCGATTCTGTTATTGTTGCCCCATCAGTTGACATTTCTTTTCATTTTGTGTGTGTGTGTGTGAATGTGTCAGAAGCCATTACCCATCAGCTGTGCTCACGGCCGACACGTCACAGCACCTTCTCTCTCTCCGTCTCTGTGTTGTCAGATCCAGGCGTCGGGCGGAGACGGGAGCGGTTGACCTCGCGTGACACCTTTATTTAGTCATTCACGGCGAGGAGATTACATCGCGTCGGCCGCCACTTTTCACACTCTGTATGCTAATGATGCCTTCAGTTTAGCGGTGGGGACAGAATGGCGGCGGGAAACAACAGCACTGCTGGACTGGCTGCATGTGTGGGTCGGCCTCTATTCTGTGCGGAGAGGGTGAGAGAAGGGGGGGGGGGGGGGGTGTTTACCGGGGACCTGTTTTAAAGGCAGTGCCAGACTAAGTTGGCATCTCTTCTGGACAGAGGAGAGAGTCAAAGAGAAGAGAGGGTAAGATGAGAGATCTCTATGAGATGAGATGAGAGGAGAGAAGTGAGGAGAAGAAAAGGGTGTTATTGGGAACCTGGCCTGCTTAGCATATCAAATGGGGCATCCTGTGGCCAACCCGGCTCTGTGGCTGACTGGGAGCAATTAGGGGCAATTAGCTCGCCTCACAGAGCGCCGCGACTTAGGAGAGGATTCATTTCTCAACCATCGATAACAAACAGGGGCCACTCCGTAGTCACCAGAGCAAAAAGGAAAGAAAGATAAAAAAAAAATTGTGGGGAAGAATGGATAGCTTGGTTGGTAGTGGTGGTGGTAGGGGCTCTAGCTCATCTCCATTTTGTCTCATTCCATGACCCCCCCCCCCCCCCCCCCGCCGTTCGCCAAAACTCTCCACCTCCCTCCCTGAACGGACTCGGGGGACAATTCCTTATTCAGAGCGAAATCTTTCAAGGTTGAATAAAAGAAATGGCGGTGGGTCCCTGAGAGAGAGATGGGAAGGGAAGGGAAGTGATGATCACTTTCACCTTCAACTCCTCTTTGATGTGGCGGAGTCAATTTTTAATCAGACGCCATCAGGCGCCCGTCTTCATTTCTCCTCACAAAGTCCCATTACCCCGCCACTTTCTGCAAGGAGCCGATAAGGACAATGCTCTCCTCCAGCCTCCACAGAGCCCCACATATGATGAGTCCCTCTGGAGAAGGCTTGATAAAACAGGGATGGAGAGACAGACAGACAGAAAGAGAGGAAGGGAGAGAGAGGGACAGAGAGAGAGACAGAGAGGGAGAGAGAGAGAGAGAGAAAGGTCACCTTTCCTCTGAGGTTAACCCCTTCTCCCCTTTCCTACCCCAGACACTGAGCTGCTGAACTGGGGACGGAACTTCTTCAGTGAGGAGGGATGAGGATAGAAGGACACACACACACACACACACACACACACACACGGACATGAAGAGACTATCTTGCTCTTCCTCTCACACCGACACATGCAAAAACACACTCATGCCCATACACATGCACACTCAGACATAAAGACAATCTTGCTCTCGCTCTCTCTCACACACACACAGACACCGACACCGACACACACACACACTCACACAGAGGATAAATCTATTGCAGACAGCCTTCACTTCCTTATGCTAGCATTGGAGTCGTTTGTTATTATCTGATGCTAACCTATAACCTATTGACAAGGCCTAAAATGTTTAAGTGCGCGCATGTCTGACATTCAACAATGACAACACAAGGAAGGAAATGTGTGTGTGTTGATCTCATAAGAAGTGCACCCATCCCCCGTGCAGTGTGTTTGGCTCTCTGTGCTCTCGCCGCAGAAAGTGGTTGTGTGTGTGTGTGTGTGTGTGTGTGTGTGTGTGTGTGCGTGTTGGTGAGGTATCCCCCCCGCTGTCCCCCCCTCCCACCCCAGACCTGGAGAACGCAGCTGGGTTCTTCGCTATGCGCTCTCTCTCTCTCTCTGCAGTAATCAAGCCCAGCGCTCTTCCAGTCAGTCAGTCAGTCAGTCAGTCAGTCAGTCCGTCCTGCCCTTCTTGCACGATTCTTAAAATGAGCCCCTTCCGTGACCCCGCGCTCCGAAGAGGGTCACGTTAAAATACCGCGGCGGTGCAGTAAGCAATCAGGAACGAGACCACCCTGGCCCAGACATCCCGCCATCCCTTCAGTCCTCATTTACAGTCCAATCAGGTGCACATGTTCCTCGTATATCTGCCTCCCCCCCTTCCCTTCCCTCTCCCCCTCTTCCCATCTTAAAAAGCCAATTTAAGAAGTGTACCGATGGATTATGAAAAATGCAATGCTGGGGCCCCTGGACTGGGTAATGCCCGTAATGTTCCTTTAAAAAGGACGGGATGGTTATTAACATTCATTTTCATTTCCTGGCAATTTAACATGAGACATTATGTATTCAAATAACGAGGAATATCTGCAACGCGGCTTATTGCCTCCAGTCCTCTGCTATAATATTTAAATGCACGCCCCATGAAAAGCCATTTACATTTTCTTTCTCGTAAGGCCCCTTGGAAACGGTTAAAGCAGCGCGGGGCTCCATGCTAGGACAATCATCTTTTGAGAGTCTTTTGAACAATAATCATTTAACAAAGACCAATTACAGTTTTGATAAAAGTTTATAGGGCTGGAAAAGTGCTGGTCTTTGTGAGGGAGCAGATGGAGGACCAGGGTGGCACCGTGGAGACAAGAGGCTGAAGCAGGAGACGGCTGAAGTAGGAGACGAGAGGCTGAATCAGGAGACGGCTGCTCTTCAGTGAAAAATAAATAAATAAATAAATAAAAGAACAGTGGTGAGTTGGAGCAAAACTAGGTTGGGTTCTCTCAAACAAGGATGATCACAAACACACACTCTCGCACGCAAGCACACACACGCAGATGATGCAATAAGCACTTTCTCTTCACCACTGGCTATAAAACAGGGTCATAATTACCTGGGTGAAATGGATTATTAGACTTTGGGGAATTACAGGCCAGGGTGGTATTAGCGGTGTCCATGTGTCTTGTCTGAATCTCATTGGAAGTTGTCTGTGCTCCAGGTGATGTAGCAAACATGAACCACACTGTAAACGCCCTGCTCTTCATACGTGTGGCTCCAACATTAAACAGTCCCCCTCCACACCCCCCACGAGTTATTTTCATTTCAGCGCCGAAAAAAATAATGCGCCAAAATCGCTATGGTAATTGCCAACATCCCTTTTCCTATGTTCCCTACACAGCTCACGTGCAAAAACAACAATAATGAAAGAAAATAAAAGAGGGTAATTTTGGCAGCAACGAAAATAAGGGAATTGCAATATTTTCAGAGTGCTATTATTTGCGGGAGACCACACGCATATGAAAAACCACACGTTCATTAAGTCAA
The DNA here is from genome assembly GCF_900700415.2 of Clupea harengus. Classification (NCBI taxonomy): domain Eukaryota; kingdom Metazoa; phylum Chordata; class Actinopteri; order Clupeiformes; family Clupeidae; genus Clupea; species Clupea harengus. Next base: position 6,190,409 of record NC_045168.1, read on the forward strand.
ATTACAGCAGGAAGCTGAGCATGAGAGAAGTCCCAGTCCTGGTTTCTCTTTGTATGAAAAGTGCTAGCTGTGTCCAAAATTAGAGCCTGCATTGGGGAGGACGGTGGGGTGGCGGCGGCGGCGGTGGTGGTGAGCTGAAATAATCCCTCTGCACAGCTAAAATGAGTTAAAAACACATCAGAAGGCAGCTTAACCTCTGAAAACTGGCTTTTCAACAACAACAAATGATCATTCCCCTCATTGTTTCCAAGAGACGCTTTCTTAGCAGTGCTTTTGGCTTGAGCTGCAAATCTTAAAAAAAGGCTGTGGCTTCATTTTTAATGACTATGCTATGGATGTGTGAAGAGCTCTGTGTGTGTGTGTGTATGTGTGTGTGTGTGTGTGTGTGTGTGTGTGTGGCTTGCGTGTGTGTCTAGGCATTCAAAAAGAAGTATTTTTTAACTGTGACAGTGCAAATGACTAATACCACCAACAAGGCCTGCGATTCCCTCATTAAAATGTATAATCCTTGGGTTTCTCTTTGTCAAAAGAGGCGAAAAGAGAAGAGAAAAAGTCAGCTGCTTAATGTTGTTGCTCTCCATATTGTGGATAAGAGGCTAACGGCACGCTTTGGGTGCAGCATGTGCTAACAGCCCCTCATTAAGACAGTGAAAAGAGTCTCCCTTTCCCCAGCCGAGAGGCTGCTCAAAGAGCAGGGCTCAAAGGTCCCCTTGTTTAGCCAACACAGCCTCCAGAGCCTTCTCAAAGATCCCTTGGCTGCCGTCAGGGGTGGCTGTTTTGTGCGTGTGTGGGATTGTGCGCGGGAGTGTTTGTATATGTGTATTTCTGTGTGTACATATGTGTATGGGTTTGTGGGTATGTGTGTATTCATGGGTGTTTGTGAGTGGATATGTGTGTATGGATATGTGTGAACATATGTATATGTTTTGTATACAGGTGTTTGTGAGCATGAGTGTATGTCTGAGTGTGATTGTATGCCTGTGTGTGTGTGTGTGTGTGTGTGTGTGTGTGTGTATGCCTGTGTGTGTGTGTGTGTGAGAGAGAGAAGGGGAGGTGCAGCAGGAGATCATTGAAAGATCAAATGGCATGCAAGGAGGAGCAATCAGTTGTTTTTCATGGTGCTGAGAAACTCATTATGTGAGCGGCGCGCCATGTTTGATTATTTATGTTTTGCTTGATTTCTAAATAACATCTCCACGGCGATGGGGCTGATTTGTTTATTAATCCACACTCTGCCACAAAAAGAAAGGTACAGAGGGTGGAGATCAACCTACTCTTCCATAAACAGTCCAGAAACACACACACACAGAGACAAATATACAAACCAAATAAAGCCCATGAAATTCCATCACAATTGGAATTACCTTTTTTGGTCCAAACAGGTAAGAAAAGGAGAAAAACAACATAAATAAGAAATAATAAAAGCTGCTCTGTATTTTCATGAGACTTTTGAAAAATGATTGTACGGTCAGTCATCAGCCACCACCATCAGAGGCTTTCATTAGCGGCGGGGGGAAGCAGCACTTTAAGTGAAGATTGAGAAATGGGCGCGAGCGAGCGCGCGTGGGGACGGGACACGACGCGACGATACAAATGGACGTGAAATAACAATGTGTTATTATCAGCATGCTGGACTGGACTGGCGTGGCAGAGTGGCTCCGTGATTCATCTCCTCTCTTATTTATGAGAGGAATCAGCAGGCGCGGACGAGAGCTCGTTTCCGTGTGAAATATGGACCCTCGGGCCGCGCCTGCACACACTGCAGGAACACACACCTAACTGACCACTAACGACTGATGAATTAAAAGTGCCTCGGTGTGTGTGTGTGTGTGTGTGTGTGTGTGTGTGTGTTACTGTGTGAGACTGAAACATCACCACGCACAGCAGCACATAAAGCACACACACATAAATATACATACACGCACGAGGTAATGAGAAACTATGATGTGACATTGAACTGTATTGCATCAAATGACATTGAAATGTATTGCCTCCACACACACACACGCACACGAACACGCGTACACACACACACACACACACACACACACACACACACACACACACACACACACACGCACACTCTTTAGGAGCTGTCTCTATACCATTCCCACAGTCCGCTCTGAGTGTGTGTGGAGTAAGTGAGTGTGGTGGTGCTGGGTCTCTCAGTGTTGCTGCAGCCCGCCCCCCCCTCTGGCCACAGGTGGAGCTGAGGGTCCCCTCAGGTCAGGTCCTGACCTCTGCGGAGGCAGCAGGTCAACCCCAGGAGTGAGTGCAAGGTGAGGAGGAGGTAAGCTGTGGCACGGGGGAGGGGTCACAGGTCACTGGCAGGTCGTGACCTTTGTGGAGATCTGGCCCTGCCCCAGGGTGAAATGTGGAGCCAGGTCGTGATCAGGTTCTGATTGGGTCTGGTCTCGGAGGGTCGGGCCGGTCGGAACAGAGCGGATCAGCGGTTTCCCTGTCAGGAGAGTCCAGGGATCCTCCAGCCTCTGGGCCGAGCGGGAACGCCACAGCCGGGCTCCCCCTGGGTCCCGCCGCCCCTCCACCTCCAGATCGGCGGGGCAGCAGAGGGTGGATGAAGAGGGGAGGTGGAGGGCGTTGTGAGAGAGGCTGCGCTGGTGGTTCTGGAGGCTGGGCGGAGGGGGGTGGGGATGGCGGTTTGTGTCTGTGTCTGTTCCGGTTCCCTTCAGCAGCTGGAGCTCCATCTGTTTCCGTCGCCCGCGCTCCCGTACAAGCTGTGTGTGCTGCTCGTCCCGCTCCGCACTCAGGGTACACAGCTGCAGGAGGGGGGAACACACAGTTACAACACTTTTACATTCATTAAGATTCATTAAGTGTCTGTGTGTCTCTCTCTGTGTGTGTGTGTGTGTGTGTGTGTGTGTGTGTGTGTGTGTGTGTGTGTGCCCCCAAGCGGTCTTGAAGAGAGAGATGGAGACAGCAATCGAGAGCACATAGAGAAGGAGCGAGAGAGGAAGAGACATGGTGAAAGAGAGAAAGCGAGAGAGATAGAGGGAGAGAGAGAGAGAGAGAGAGAGAGAGGGGGAGAGAGAGAGAGACGCAGAGAGAGAGAGAGAGAGGGAGAGAGGGAGTGAGTGAGTGTGTGAGAGATACACAAAAAGAGGAAGTGAGTGGGACAGTGTGAGACAGACGGATGAAAACAGTGACAGTCTGACTAGAGAGGAAGAGGAAGAAGGAGGGAAGACGAGACAAAAAATGAGGCATGTGAATGGCAGAAGGGGAATGACACACACACTTCCCTCGGACACACACTCCAGCCGTGGGCAGAGCAGGCCTGAGCAGATGCTGTTCCACGCACACACCCACTCTCAGCGCTAATGAAGGTTGCAATTGGTGTTTTCTCGCCTCATCGCTTTACTGATCAACTCCTGACAGCCCGCGGGCCTAACACGCACCCACACACACATACACCCACACACACACACACACACACATGCGCACACACACACCAACACACATACACACGCACGCACCCACACATACACACGAACGCACCCACACATACACACACACACACACACACACACATACACACGTACGCGCACACACACACACACACACACTCACACATACACACACACACACATACGCATGCGTACACACACACACATACACACGCTTACACACACGCACTCACACACACGTGCCTCACATATGCATACAAGGAAACCCATACACAAACACAGACCTCACACACGCATACATTCATGCACACACACACACACACAAACACCATTCAAGACACACTGGGATAAACAGGTTTGGCATTTAGGAGGCATTAATCGACAGCCATTA
>NC_045168.1:6196721-6206721 GCF_900700415.2 Clupea harengus
ACACTGCTCCTATGCCCAGAAAGGCCAGCTGACTGAGGATCCAACACACTGCTCCTATGCCCAGAAAGGACAGCTGACTGAGGACCAACACACTGCTCCTATGCCCAGAAAGGACAGCTGACTGAGGACCAACACACTGCTCCTATGCCCAGAAAGGACAGCTGACTGAGGACCAACACACTGCTCCTATGCCCAGAAAGGCCATCTGACTGAGGACCAACACACTGCTCCTATGCCCAGAAAGGCCAGCTGACTGAGGAGGCTCTGGCCCATGTCTGGCCAGGAAGTACCTCCGGTCTGGTGTGGAGTAAGCTATTAACTCAATTTGGACCATTTAGTGGAAGTGATGGTTGTGCCCCCCCCAACACACACACACACTCTTGAATGATTAAAAAGAAAACAAAAACGTTACAACTTTGTGACAGTTTGTGTCCCATCATACCCGAGAAATGAACCCCTAACTTCATTTCTAGCAAACACTGGGAGATGTCATTAAGGAAGCCTATCCATCAGCAGGCTTTAAAAGCGCAGCTTTCGGCCGTGATGATGCAGATATGATGAGACAAGCTGTCCGTTTCTAATAGTAATCAATATCAATTCCTCCTACAGTAGATCCCCCTCTCTGTCTCTGCAGCTCTAATCTCATTCTGGCTGTAATTACCACAGGTACAGAGACACGCGCCCTCCACACGGGCCGTCACAAAAGAGAATCCTAATCAATGAAAGGCAGAAAAATCAAGCGTAATTTCATCCTTTACTTCCAACAGGGAGGAGAAGAAGAAGAAAAAATGAATCAGGAGTATATTCAATCTATCTCATTCCATTCTTAAAACGGCGTGAATTATACCCTGTTACGAGCGCCATGGCAGAAATTAGAAATCAAATCCTGTCTGACTTTACTCCCGGCCAGCAATCTATGCAGATTAGACAGGGCCAATTTAGCCCAGGCTGCCGCTCTCATTTCCCCTACTATTACCCCGGAATGAAGTAAGACATTCCATTATTATTTAGCCGGCACGACAGCCGAGCAGGGAAGTTGCTGGAAATTACCTTGAGGTTTTTTTTTTTCTCTCCCCCCCCCCCCTCTCTTTCCTCCTCCCTAACCCCCCCCCCCCCCCCACACACACACCCCCATCTTTGTCTTTGCCTGAGTTAGTCATTATTTCAAACATCTTAGTTTGAATCAATATCTGTAATGATTTATTCGTTTGATTAAGAGGAGACTCTATCTGTAGGTGTCAAGTCATTACCGCCACCACCAGTGCTGAGAATGTTCAACCCCTCCAGACACCCCTGTCTCCTCCACCCGCCCACTCTCTCTCTCCCTCTCTCTCCCTCTCTTTCTCTCTCTCTCTCTCTCCCTCTTTCTCTCTCTCTCTCTCCCTCTCTTTCTTTCTCTTCACTTCCTGTTCGGCCTTTCAAAGACATGCACTCGGCTCTTTGGATGTCTTCCATTGCACATCATTAATTATCATCGCATTTCCACGGCTCAGAATATACCAACAATCACATCAGCAGCCTTAACTGTTTTATGAATGCCAAACTGTACAACAAACTACATGCTGTGCCTAGATATGAATAGATATAAATTGACTTTTGAAGATTTGATGTTTTTTAGTACATTGTACTTTAAGGTTGTGACTGAGCCAGGAGAGGCCCTGGAGTGATGACCTCACTCCTCTGTGTTCTGTGTGTCTGCTGTGTTTCCAGACAAGTGGACTGGAGTGCTGGACTTCATCAGGCACCCGAGAAAGACTCGCTGTGTATGTACTGGAGAAGAGCTGGACTTCATCAGGCATCCAAGAAAGACTCACTGTGTCTGTACTGGAGAAGACCTGCACTCTGCCGCCTCAGAGACTCCAGCGAGTCAATTGGTCACACCGCACTGACCAGTGTAATCTGGATGGCTTTTCTAATGGCAACCGATAGACACATGGCGATACGAGATTGCAAACACACACACACACACATACACCCCATGCTCAGATGGTTCAGATCTTCTCCTCTGACAAATGTTTGTTGATGAGCGTCTCCTGTTTGTAGAGGAAGGAGGGCCAATGCTGTTTGCTGCAGATATGCTTCCTGAGAAACACACATCTCTGATTTCTTTGACCGTTTCTCGGCGAGGTGCTCTACCACAGCACACCCCGCAGATAAACAGTGGGACCCCTTGTTTGCTTTGGTGCTGCGAGGGTTTTCTGTTTAGTTTTTTCCCCTCTTCCGTCACAGCAGGCTATATCCCAGAGCTGTCATACATAAACAGCTCAACATCTTATTGATATCCCTCCCTCTGCCAATTTCTTGAAAGGAAAAATCATTTGCCAGCAAAACGTCACACTTTTCAAGATAAAATTTGATTTCTTTTTGCCTTTCATCAGCCGAGGTGAAATAGCGTTTTTGTGTGTGTGTTTGAAGTCTGGGACTTGAAAGCGTGTTTATAGTTTTGACTCGAACAACAGGTTCAGCATCACAGAGGATTGTACTTGTGGCTTGAGGACATGGGCAGTCTCAAAAGAGGCGTTGTGCTTTAGCTGCTCGTCTGAGAGCACACAGGTTTCACAGCTGTAAGTCATAAAGAATACGCCATGTTTCACTTTTCAGCTTCTGCAGATGACAGACCAGCAGGATCAAAATCATATCTACACATTTGGAATGGAAGAAGGAATCCGACTGCATACTAAATATGCCTTCTAAATCTGTGCTTCAGCTGAAGTCATAATAACTGCGATCAAATCATGATTGATGAGACAAAAACAATCAATTGACGGGAAATTATCAGACAAACAACAAACAACATAAACACAAGCCCCTCCTCCTTGTTCTCACCTGTTGGTTCAGATGAAGGATGCTGTCCATGTTAGATCTTAGTTTGTCCTGCATGTCACTGAGTTTGTTTAGATTGTTGGTGACCAGATTCTCCTTCTCAATCCTTTGGAATTAAAAGATAGGGAAAGAAAGAAAGTGCATGTATAAGAATAAGCTTTCTGGAAGCAGAACGACTATTTTAATGGGCATCTAAACATGCTTAAATCATACTTAACAGTCTATCTATTTGATAGAAACTCAAAATAACGATGTAACCTTGTTTACTAAATATTTTATTTAGGAGGAAAACCATCAGCAAAACCATTTTTAAAGTAGCCATTATTATGCCAAAATGTGGACACAGAACGAAAAAACACATTAAACAAGGAAAAACCCAGATGATAACGAGGAGGATGAGGAGGAACACAATAAATTCTTCAAAGGATTTACTGTCCATTAAAATGCTTTAAAAATGACAAAACGCTCTGACTAATGTCTGCAGATCTTTTAAGAATGAGAGAGAGGCGGCCATTTAATTAACGATGTACATCGTTATGGTGCACAGTACCCAGCCGTCTCTTGGAGACTTCTAAACAGCCCATTTTATGCCCAGATGAGTTTGTCCAGTTAGAAGATGGCATTAGCGTGCAACTTTCTAAATACTTTTCGCTTAAATCTTAAGGCCCCTGCCATCGGTCCCCTGACTTTATCGCCTATTAAACTACTTCTGATGTTAATTTTCTTGTAAAGAGAGACTGGAGTCTTTTCTCTAATCTGTAGAAAAAGTAATGGATGGAAGGAACTCCATCATGCGTGAGTTTCACATTCATTTGGAGCCTAATGAATTCCATTCCCCCCTACACAAACTTTCTTCCCTATTAGCAATGACTACTCTTTATCCTTCCATCTAAAAAAAAAGGCGGGAATAAAAGAGAAGCTCAGTAGTTAAGATGCTAGAAGCCTATTATGAAGATTTACATAAATAAGATTCTACCTGACAAGTCATAGCAATCCATTTGAGAAATAATACGCTCTGTAATTTTTGGTGGACAGTACCATATCAATCAATATGAGATAAAAAAAAAAAACAATAAATAAATAAATAAACCCAGCTGAGGAGCGACAAAACAGAAACAGAAATCTCCAGTACAGTGGGCACCTAGAGCTTTCAGTTAGGAGTCTCCATTACCCAGGACAGAGACTGCACGTCGCAAGCAAGCCTACAAGAATTTCAACAGAAAGAAAAACTGAACAAAAAAAAGAAAACCTTATATATTGCAGAAGAGATTTAGTAGATCAGCATAGTCCAGTCTGTTCCAAAGGTCTCCATTAGCCAAATACCCCATATCTATAGCCCTTTCAGCCAGAGAGGATTTTTTTTCTGTTGAGTAATATGAAGTTTCATGCAGTAAAGTGCTAATTGCGTCCTCTGTGTTTTCTAGTCCACTGGCTCTGGGGCCGAGGGCAGGCACACCCTCTTACTGATGTCAAACACAGCTGGAGATTTGATCCCTTTATTAAGACAGCAAAATACCTTTGCAGCCAAACGCTGCACTGTCCTCCTTTCTTTGCATGCCAGACATTCATAAACTGGGCTGAGCTCCCATGAATCCCTCTCCCCCAGCACGCTCAATGGGCTCTTAATCGAAAACATGTCATCCATGTTTCGAGAGACAGAGAGAGAGAGAGATAGACAGAGAGAGAGAGATAGAGAGAGATACAGAGAGAGAGAGAGAGTCAGAGAGAGAGAGAGACAGAGAGAGAGAGAGAAAGAGAGAGAGATAGAGACAGAGAGAGAGGGAGAAAGAGTAACGGACCATGGGGGTTAGAAGATAACCAGAAACAGAAGAATAATCGCTAGGCCCTAACATGCTAATGCTAGGCCTTGTCCACGGCCAAAGCAGAATGTCAGTAAATCCACCCAGAGCGCCCAGCACAGCCACAGAGCCATGAAAGGAACTCAAGGGGGTCTGGCTTTAGGCTAGCAGATCTGTTCTACACACGTACAGCACATACTAAAGTACTACTGCTTCTAGGTGACGGCTGAGATTGAGGGATTGACGGAAGGGCTGAGAGAGGGGAGCAGCAGAGAGAGAGGCAGAGACATTATGAAATGTGTCACAGAGAGGAGCACCATGGTGGCGCATTCACACTCTGTCATACTTCTCCAAACAGCTGGTGTCCCGCTCCGCAGTTTATCAAACTGAGGCCTCTTCACAGTCGCACCGCCCTGCGTGCTTCTCGCTCTCAACCTCCCAATCAACGGGCCTATAATTTCTCTAATTACCCTGAGGTTTGTTGACAACTTGACTGGATTACGAGTGGCAGGGCCCTCTGCGGTCTTCAAGTGCCTCTTCACTCTGTGTTTACAGTAATCCGCTGTTGTAAACACTCCGCCGTTTACTAATTAAGAGCAGATAATTGTGGCTTGATTTAACGACCTTGTCAGCGAGGGCTGACAAATTGCTGGCAATGTGGCCTCCAGAAGCTGTGATGTTGCCTCACACACATCTGACGTCTCTGGTCCCTCGAGCTGAGCAGTGCGGCCGCAGCTTCTGCTAAGACAGCGTGAGCCTCAGACTTAAATCATCTTGCTGCTTCCTGTCTGTAGTCAGCAGCGGAACAACCAAGAGCTAGAAACACCAAACACCAAAGAGCTGATACTCTAAGTGAGCGTGCGTGTGTGGGGGGGCTAACTAGCATCCCCCAGCTGACACAGACACGCTGCTCTGTGTTCTAACTATTGTGGAGAGAGGAACAACATATGACCAGTTCGCTATGTGGAAAACATGCCTCTTAAGTCTTTAAGAGGCGTCGACTCTCTGGTGTGCACTATTTGTCCGCTTTCTGTGCATCTTTGTGTTGAGGGAATTTACAAAGGCACTCCTTTAGATCTAATGTATATTTTACATTTTGCTATTCTATACGTCCACTGGCCTCCACAGAGCTGCCAGCCATTGCCCTGAACAGCGCATTAATAATGCATTCACTCCCTCCAATAAATGTGCCGATTATGAGCTAATTTTAGCCGCTAATTCAGGAGAGCGCTCAGAGACAGGAGCTTTCATCTGTGCGGATATAAAAATTGGATGAATATATGGATGTATATAGCCTGACAACAGGAACCTTATAGGAGCGTTTCATAAGGCATAATGATATGGCTCGTCTAGGCCGTGATTACTGTCGTCCTGTTATGGGCATGAAGACAGGCGAGATGAGGAATCTTTTCAAAAGAAATTGCATAATGATATTACGTTGATGTATGAGTCAGATGGAGTGGGGGATGGGGGCAACACCGTGGAAATAATATGACTTATCTATTCTTCTATATCTCACAAGGGTTTAAAAGAAAGACAGAAACAACGGAAGAAAGAAAGAAAGAACGGGGAAAAGAACTCAGGCAATGAAAATGAGACATAATGATAATCAACAGAAGATCATAAGACTCGAAATGGAAGATGTGTGAGAGAGACAGACAATGGAGACAGGTGGATTCCACAGCTGCTCTTATCGCAATTTGGACAACTCATATTCAGCATATACTAATCTAATCAGCACATCTATATGAAGAGATTTTTTTCCCCTCAATTATTAAAATAGACAAAGAAGGGTAGGGGTGGAGGGGTATGTGGGCTGGGTTGGGGTGGTGGAGGGGGGTTTGCCATTCATCTTGCTGTCATGCCGTAATACTATCATTAAAATGACTGACAGCTTTAAACAGCATTTGAAACCAATAGGAGTCAAAACAAATGAGCGCCGGCTGAAAACAAACTCTGGTGTTTCATTAGGAATGCACAGATGCCTGGGAGCCCAGCCTTAATGAAGAGAGGAGGGGGGGGGGTCGAGAAGAGTGGGGAGGGATGGGGGCAGGCGTGAGGGGAGCGGTGAGGGAGGTGGGGGGTGCAGGCGTGGGGTGGTCGGGGTATCGGACTGGGAGGGACAGTGCTTTAGGCAGGTACTCGGCAGCGGCAGCTAGGCCTTTGATGTTTTCCTCTCCTAATGAAACTAATAGATAGGCCAGTGCTGATGAATCTCCTCTGACAGCAGCTGGGAAGTATTAGTTTGTCCCAGGGATGGGCGCGTATATTATGCATGAGTATGACACGGACCGCACCGCATTATAACCCACAGAGATCACTGGTCCAGGACGTCTGCTTTCCTTTAAGGACATGATATCATTGCCTCGTCAGGGGCTAATTAGTCTGTGCGCTGAACTTTGAGAAGAAATCTTTGTTTGAAAATAATTGTGGTTAAGAAAATTCTCGTGTACACCCATATGCCCCTGCGCAACCGGACTTGTAGAAAAGATGCACGCTGGCGAAAGGTCCAGTCAGGCCAATGTAAAATCACAGCATGGAAATAGCTCTGAACATGAATGACCTGGGGCTAGATGCGCAAGCAAACAAAACATAATCTTTTAGATCTTTGTGCAACTTTTAACAAGATTGAGCACAACATTTTCAAGAGGCCAACTTTACTAATAGGTTGATTTGTCATATGTGGCACTAAGCTGCTTTCAATCAAATTTAATTGGCTGACAGCATTGTGATGCGAGCTGTGGTGGGACCAAATATGTCTCCTCTCGGTGTCCCTGTAGGCTACACTGTTAGCCGGGTCCTTATTTTCCTCTCTTGGTCAGTGGGACGAGCGAACATGCTGTATATTTCCTCAGCTCCGACTGCGCAGATGATTCCCATACCCGGTTACTTCAAGAGCCAGTGAGAAGTCTTTCAGCGATCTCTACTCACACCTCTGCACTTGAAGGCACTGAAGTATACTATTAATATAAATATATATGCACTTTACCACCATGCGGAGGAGGTAATGCACGATAAGAACCAGCAATACATTCTAAACACGTAAGAATGTTGCATAACAAAATGTTAATACTGGAGGCAGTCGAAAAGTGTAACACAAGAGGGCTTTTTCAGGTAGCACATCGAGTAGTGTCAGAGCGCACAAGTATACCACATATAAAGCGAGGGAGTGTACTTGTCTACATTTAGACTCATAAGCATGCAGGAGTGAGGGTGAGTGTGTACTAACCTAGCCGTACGCACCTCTGGGGTTAATGAGCATGCTGTGGTAGTGTGTACTTACTCTCCCACCTTTAGCTGTCCTTGCAGTTGACTAAGCAGGGCCTGCTGATGATCTGAGTGACTGTGGATGGCCTGGGTGATGGAGGGAGGAAAGTTCATTAACTCTCAGCACATTAACAGTGATGAAGTGCTGCGTGAGGCCAATGCATCGTCCCCACAGCGAGAGATGGAGGTGTGATAGGGGGATGTGGGGTGGGGGTAAGGGGGGGGGGGGGGGGGGTGTAGTGCCTGGAGGACTGTGGGTTCTCATGGCACCATGTTCTTGCTATAAATATGTTGATCAGCCAGAGATGGTCTTGCAGGCAACATATTCATCCCATCAGGTGGTCAAACAATGTTAATGGCTTACTTTCAGTTCTGTGCCTTTGAAGAAACTTGTTACGCAATTTATTTTATGTGAAATACAATCTTAAAACAAACAGCAATACTTAAGCATGTTGGGAGACCAGAGATCCGTCAGGTCTCGGGCTAAGAACCTGTACAACTGAGGGTCTATATGGCACCATCATTAGCCAAGCACGATCATTTTGTCTTTTCTTTTTCAAACATGTCTCTATCATGAAGAAAGGAAAGGAAGCCTGGACAAGGTGTAGAGGGTGAAATGATTGCGGCCTGGTTGCTACGGCACTGTGTCCCTTGGTCGTTACCTTTAAATGTTCCAGCTCTCGCTCTCGCTCGGCAGATGCTGCTCGCAAGGTCTTCAGCTCAGCCTCCAGAGCGTCTCGACTCGCCTGCAGATGACTGGGAGATGGAGAGAAAGAGAAATACAGAGGGAAAAGAGAGAGGGGGGGGGGAGAAAGAGCAAAGAGCAAAGAGAGTTGGAGACAGAAAGGGGGAGTGAGAATGGGTGGGGTGGCGGGGGGGTACAGGATGTCTTGACGGTTCCGATACTATATAATTTTAATGATGTCATTTAAATGGCATGATACTTTATGATGTTTAATGAGCGACACAGCTTGTCCTCCACCAAGCTGGAGAAGAGAGAGAGCAAAACTTTATTCATTTATGAAATGGCCACGCAGCCCAGACTAAATGGGTCATCTGCTGAGGCCTGTTAGCTCAAGCAAAACTGCAGATTCGTTGACACACAACTCCAAGTTGGGCCTTAAATGAGTATTTGCTGCACGAGGTCTAACTAGCTCATTTATCTGCCTCCTATATTGATGTCCACGACACAAGGTTCCAGATAAATAGGAGATGTCATGATCAAAAACATCTAACCATCGCTGTGGTCAAAAATAATCCAAAAAACACGCCGACATTTGCTGATGTTATATACAAGGCATTTTGACATTTAGGAAGATGACATTTAGTTTAAAATCTGGCATATGGAAATGTGAAATACAGTTGCTTGCATTCAAATTTGACTGAAACAAAGTAATCAGGGAGATGAGGTTGTAAAAAGTGTGGGGATGGCTGGTCGCCGATCGTGCATGTCTTCACGTGTTGTTGCGGGAGCCCTTGACCTGTCTGTGCAGACGAGCACTAAATCAGTTTAATTGAGTCTCAGAAGGAGAGGAGGAGATCGCATGTCCGCCAGTAACCAGCTCTCAAGGTCATCCGACCCCGTTTGCGTTCCTCATTACGCCCATTACGGAGGCTCGAGATACAATTAAAGAGGGGAGCGCGCCTTTCCAGTAAATTGCCAATCATGCCTCCTGATTCTTACAAACAATTGTGCTTCACAAAAACAAGGGCGCCTCTACTAAGAGTCGGGACGAGGGAGCTTTTGTATGCAGTGGTCATCCTGATGATTTAAGCTGACAGCTCAGTAATGCTCACGCAACTGTAACCATTACCCCCCCCACACACACACACACTGCCCACTCCTAAGCACCAATGATAATCCCCCACCTATGTAAGAATCATGGGCAATCAGGGGGAACCCTTGACAGTTTTAATGGAACATCACTGGTGAAAATGTGTTTTGGGTTAGCCCAACAAAAGGCTCCAGTTTGGGTCTAGAAGATGCTTGATAGTTATGGCCCCCATTACACAGCCACCCTGGGGAGGTTAAAACTAGAAGTGTGTGTGTGTGTGTGTGTGTGTGTGAGTGTGTGTGTGTGTGTTGTCACAGAAGATGGGGGACACCCCAG
>NC_045168.1:6209221-6231721 GCF_900700415.2 Clupea harengus
AACAAATTCCTTTGTGTATTGTGCCGTGCTGAAACTGATCTCTGCGTCCGCGGGGAGGCCCCTGCCGTTGGTAGGGAGCGCCACAGACTCGGTCCTCGACGCAACATTTGTTTTGAATGAGACAGATACAGATGTGGGCTGACTCGGTGTTGGCGGCGTTTACTGCGAGCAGACATGCGCTGTCACAGACGCCACTTCCTGCCTGTAACTCAACGGGAACATCAGCACGTCTCCAGATGCCTGTGAACCCCCCTTCACCAATCAGAAACCACCTCCTCAAAACCAGGAAAACATGACATGTAAACACATGTGTGACAGTACATAATGCATGTAATTATCTGCATGCGATGATAAATTATAAACTGAGGATGCTGATAGCAGAGAAAAGCAGATGCAGTACAGGGGTGGAGGAAAGGCCGTTAGACAATGTGAAACTACTTCTTCTTACGACATACCGAAAAGTGATAAAATGCTGAAAGACGCATTCCATTCAAATGGAAAAAAACATCAAGTGATTTCTTTCATTTTCGTCCCTTTCATCTACCTGTTTTGTTTGCCTATTACACGGTTACTGAAGAGGTAATTGTCATAGGGGGAGAAGCACTAACCTTTTCTGAAACACTGGCATTTGACTAATTACAGGTGATTAAGTGTGACGGTGTGACTGTGTGTGGATGTCTACGCACGAGTCACAGAGCGGGTGAGGATTCCCGAACCGCCATTTTCTTCCGCCTCCATGTGAAAAGGAAGAGATGGGAAAAGGTCATGTGTAACTGTGTGTCAACTCTCCCAAACACGAGGACGACGGTGACGGTACGAGATGGAAAACTTGACGCGGGCGCCGTCCTGCTCTACAGGTGCGCCTCCTCTACTTCTACTATTTCCTGCCATTAAAAGAGAAAATCTGGATGCATTTTGACCGAGCGAGATGTAAACCAGCTGGCTTTATCTTTCTTGTTGGATGAGAGTTAGACACTAGCGACAGCATGGAGATCTCTGGTACTGAGACGGGAGATAAGGGGCATAATTCATCATCTGGCCGGTGTGGATTCCCCCCCCCCCCCCCCCCCCCCCCCCCCCAACCCCCCTTTTACCTTCCTTCCAACTACCAAAACATACCCAACCCCCCCCAACACACAACCCAATCACTTAAGATTCAACCCAGCCTACGCCTCACCCCCCCTCCCCCACCCTCTGTTGGCTTCTTCAGCTCCATAATGGGCATTCTGCATCCCCATTTACCCCATAACGGTCCAGATTACACGACAGATATCCCCACACTTGGCCTCTGACAAACAGAATTCCTAGAAGAGAGGGGGAAAGCAGAGATATAGAGGGAGGGGGAGAGAGAGAGAGAGAAGATAGAGAGAGTATGAGTGAGAGAGAGAGAGAGAGAGAGAGAATGAGGGAGTTCTGAGAAACAGAGACAAGGCAAGAAGACATGCACAAAAAGAAAATGGGAAAGGAGAGATAGAAGAACAAAAAAACAGAAAAAGAAAGAGAGAAACAAGAGAGCGAGTAAGAAGGAAAAAGAGAGCAAAAGAGAGAGAAACATGTAAACAGTAAGAGGGAATTAGAGAGAGAGAGAGAGAGAGAGAGAGAGAGAGAGAGATGGAATGACAATAACAGAGAGAGAGCGAGAGAAAGTGCAGGCCTGACCACAGAGGCTCCAACAGGCTTTGTGTGCGAGTCCTTGAGTGTCTAAATGAGACGACAGTGAGAGTATAGCTTCCAAATATGCTTAACAAACCTCTCGCTTTTCGTCCCTGGCTTTTGATTCAGCGGAGAAGGCGGCCAGAGATACAGTATCGACATGGACAATAGAGGTCCAAAGAACAATGACTAAATAGCTCTCGACATCCACCATTATGCCATCAGGGTTGACGAGTTTCCAAGAAAAACGCATTCGATTGAAATGAGTGGAGCTCTGCGTTGGTCAGAGTGGGATTGGACTGAAAGGAGACTCGCTCAACGGTACCCTGCTACTCCCTCCTCCCTCAAGCGAGTAGGATGCTTTTCACACTGCTCCTGCTTGACCTTTTCCCTTTTCTGTCCTCTCAATTCTTTCTGGATTCTTTTATTTTCATTTTCTTTTGCGCTTAGTTAACAAAGACATTGACATTGAACTTACGAGCCAGCCGAGTCAACTGGCAACTTAACGCCAAAGACACACATAAATAACGACCCCCACATACACACAGAGAGAGAGAGAGAGAGAGAGAGTGAGAGAGATAGATATTTATCTATCCAGAGTGATCTGGAGAGACTCCCGGCCCTACTGGGAGAGAGGGAGGACTGCTGTAGACTGGTGGCAAGATATGTAGCAGCTTGCCATGAGATCCACAGCTCTGTGAACCCCCTGTCCCAGATAGCTAATAATTAATGTTTACTTATTATTAATTACTAATTAATAATTCACTTGTTATGTTTATATATTATGTTACTCTTACCGGCATTCCATAGCCCCTCTTGTTCCCCATGCCCTTTGTACTGTTTATTGTTTGTTTTATTTTGTTTATTTTTGTTTATTACGATTGTTTAGTTTGTGTCAACAAACAACACATTAATGAACACATGTACCCAGGCAGGCACGGCGAGCACACTTACTCTCGCTCGGCGGTCAGGATGGTCATCCGCTGACTCTGTTCTTTAACCGTCACAGAAAGATTCTCACTGGCTCTCCTGCAAGGCACACAAACGAAAGGGAAGAAAAAGCACTCAACTGATAAGACACACACTTAAAGAACAGTTACTAGTTTCTGATGCTAATTCATTGCAAGGACTACTGGCCTCAATTTCTTATCTTATCATGATGGCTTTTTTGGCCCAACTTTATATTAACTGTGTATTAATTGCTAATGTAACGTCATGTACTTTCCATATGAGTATATATTGTTAAAAGGTGTAAATAAAAGTAGGGTTAGTAACATATAAAGGTCCAACTCTTTCTCTTTCTTTATTATAGGTCTCTCTCGCCAGTCGTGTGCTTGTATCGCTCCCTCCCTTCCTACCTCCAGCTGCTATGCATACAGAGGGTGAGATTTCAGCAACAGTTGGGTGAAACATTCCATAAAAGCTTCAAACGTAAACTGGAAACTGGTAGTGTGTTTGTGTATGTGTGTGTCTATGTGTGTGTGTGTGTGTGTGTGTGTGTGTGTGTGTGTGTGTTTGTGAATGTGTGTGAGTGTGTGTGTGTGTGTGTGTGTGTGTGTGATAGGGGTAGACTGTAAGGCCCCATGCAGACGAAGCCTAGTTTGCCTGAACCCGGGTTAATTTTTCACACATATCAACTTTTTAAATCGCGTGCACATGAACCCAGCGAATCCGATTGACTCAGCTATAGTACATCCCCCACGCCTGTTGGTGGCGCTTTAAGGTGCTACAGACTACTGAAGAAACGGAGAAGAAGACAGGAGCATGCTAATAAAGTAACATATGACAGTAGTTGAGCTCAACTAGCAACGTTTAGCTTAGCCGCATAGCCTACATTTAATCTGCACAGTAACACATTATGGTGGTTTATAAAATCAGTGGTAAGAGCAGACTGTAGGTTAAGCGAAAAATAATTATATTTGTTATTGATAATAAAGAGTTTAGAACAGTGCAACAAAGCAATGTGCAACATGACATGTCTGAGTTGTTTAAATGTCTGTGCTTTATGGAGATGCTGAGCTTGAGCACGAGAGACCACAATGCAAGTGCTGTGGATCCTGGATGTTTCATGGTTTACAATTGCTTCCAATTTCATGGTTTTATTACTAACAACAAATGTAGGCTATTGTTGAGGGCTTTGTCCTTCACGTACTGTAGGCTACCTCTGAAGTAACGTTAACGCTAGCTAGTAGCTATCGCTATCGTTGTCTGACAGGACTAAAGCTAACGTAACATTCATCTGTTTTGAAACTTCCGTCTATAATAAAAAATCTTTTCACGTCAGATTTGCGCATATAGGCTATTGCTGACACTTTTAAAAACGGGTTTTTGAAAAATGGTCTGATGCAAATAGATTAAACAGTGATAGATTAAAGTGTGGCTTGTTAATGTCATCCCTTTCCTAACAACAGATAGATAGATATATTTGTATTAATCCCGTTAGGGAAATTCACGTGGAAAAGGAGCAAGGTAATAGGAAGAATAATTTTTTTTAAACTGGAGAGCTGTTATAACTGGCTGCCAAACTCACTGCGCCATGGCAACCCATTCAGTTATTAAATAATGCCGGTTGTGTCCGTTGTTCTGGCTGGTCTAATGATGCGATCACGTGGGGCAATCCGATTAGGTATGCGGATAGCGTGCAGACGAACACCAACCGCAACCGGATTTCGAGTTTACTCACTTTGGACCCCCGATTCGAGGGAGTGCGGATACAGTGTGCGGATACAGTGCGTTCGTCTGCACGATAGGGCTATCCGGCGACAGGGTTCTCCGGGTTCAGGCAAACTAGACTCCGTCTGCATGACCCCTAAGCTAACTGAAACCAACCACAGGTGCTAAAACTCGCTCCACATGTGTGAGGGTTTGGCTCAGAGAGCCTTGGGGTGTCGGAACCACCCCTCTAAACTCAGGGATGGAGGTGTGTGTGTGTGTGTGTGTGTGTGTGTGTGTGTGTGTGTGTGAAGCAGTGGGGGGGGGGGGGGGGGGCCCAGACTGAGCTGCTCTCAACTCCCAGCTTTCAACCGTGCTCATGTTCACTCTCACTTTGTAATTTAATTAGAGAAAGAAAGAAGGGGCGAGAGAAAAAGGGAGAGGACGAGAGATAGACAGACAGAGAGAGAGAGAGAGAGAGGGAGGTAGAGAGAAAGAAAGAGACAGACAGACAGCGAGAGAGAGAGAGCGAGAGAGAGAGGGAGGCACAGAGACAGAAAGAAAGAGAGAGTTAGAGGGACTAAAAGAGACAGACAGATGGAGAGAGAGTGGGAGGGGTAGAGATACAGAAAGAGAAAGACAGACAGAGAGAGAGAGAGAGAGAGAGAGAGAGAGGGAGGTAGAGAGACATAAAGAGAAAGACAGACGGAGAGAGGAGGGGGTAGAGAGAAAGAAAGAGAAAGACAGACAGAGAGAGAGAGAGAGAGAGAGAGAGAGGGAGGTAGAGAGACATAAAGAGAAAGACAGACAGAGAGAGAGAGGGGAGAGGTAGAGAGACATAAAGAGAAACACAGACGGAGAGAGGAGGGGGTAGAGAGAAAGAAAGAGAAAGACAGACAGAGAGAGGGAGAGGTAGAGAAACAGACAGACAGACAGAGAGAGAGAGAGGTAGAGACAGAAAGAGAAAGACAGAAGGAGAGAGAGAGAGGGAGGGGAAAACAGCATTTGGCTCCATTAGGCTGGGGAGGCCCGGACTGCTCAGCTGTAGCTCCGCTCCGCTCCTCATGCTCAGGAGAGGCAGAGGCAGAGGCAGAGACAGAGACAGAGGCAGAGACAGAGGCAGAGGCAGAGGCAGAGGCAGATGCAGAGGCAGGGGAGAGGAGCGCCAAGGCCAGAGACGGAGCTCCCATACAAGAGAGCTTCTGATAAATCATTCATGCTGAATTCATATACCGTGTGTCTGCTTCAAGTGGACAACACCTTGGACCCTAACCGACTTGGCTGATCAGTGAAGACACAAATGAGTGTCTGAAGTGCTGAAATAAGTCCTGATAGTGGGATGTCATCCTGATGTTGTTATCATTGAGTCTTGTATGCATGCATTCATACCTGAGGCACATTTGTGTGTTGGCATGTGCGTGTGTGTGTGTGTTGGCATGTGTGTGTGTGTGTGTGTGTGTGTCTGTGTGAGCGTGTGTGTGTGCGCGTCCGTGTCTGCATGTGTATGTGTGAGGCCCAGCGTCGGGATCAAAGGCTGCTTCAGCTCCAGTTGAGGTGACTGGGCCATGACTTTAAAGTTCACTGGCGTATCCTCCAATGTGGTTCGCATCAGCACAACACTCACAACACACACTAACACACACACACACACACACACACACACACACACACACACACACACACACACACACACACACACACACACACACACACACACACACACACAAGCACAGCGCTGGAGGAGTGGAAAGAGAGGCTTCAGGCTCTGTTAGCGCGGTCATGTTGTCACTGACGCGAAAGAAAATAATACCAGAAAGAGGAGGTTGGGTTACACTTCACAATGGTTCCATCTTCCGTCTCTTAAAACATTCTGTCCTCTCCGATGTTAATTAACCAAAATGAATGTAATATTTTACTGTTCAAATCTTTCAGGCCCGACCACAAGCAGTGGGTGGTCTCCAACCATTTCCACCGTCTTGCTCTGCGCATTTCTGGCAAGCAGGCCTTTTCAGCATGACATCAGAGCCGTTCAATAAAACAGACAACGCTTAAAACCGAGGTGAAAAAAAAATGTTTGAATGTTTTCGCCTGAGCCGCCTTCGAGTTAAGTCTCGTCCATTTTCACGGTGGGTAGAAGCGTCAGCATGAGGGTCTGTTTCTATTTGGAGCTAAGGGCTGAGGGACACGGCGGGTCCAACCACCCCTGTGTGTGTGTGTGTGTGAGTGTGTATGTGTGTTGGTGTGTGTGTGTGTGTGTGTGTGTGTGTGTGTGTGTGTATGTTTCCACAAGTTTTTCTGTTTGTTTAAATGGGAAAAGTGCATGCTCTCCATATGTGTCTGTGCATACCCTTACATCCATGCATGTTCATGTTAATGTAAATATGTGTTCACATGCAAGAGCCTTTAGAGTTGTCTGTTGGATATATCCCTCTCCTCGTGTCATTAGCATTTGTGTGTGTGTGTGTGTGTGTGTGTGTATGTGTAAGAGTGAGTGTGTGTGCTTGTGTGTCCGTGCGTGTGTTTGTGTGAGTGTGTGTGTCTGTGTGTGTGTGTGTTTATGTGTGTGTGAGTGTGTGTGTTTGTGTGAGGATGTGTGTGTGTGTATTTGTGTGAGTGTATATGTGTGTGTGTGTGGGTGTGCGTGTCTGGTGTCACCTACTTCTGCTCTTTGATCCAGTGGCTGACGTTGGTGAGCACCAGTTGGCTCTCCTGGCTGAGCTGTGAATTCTCTGCCTGGGCCTCCGCCAGGGCCTCACCAAGCCTCTGCAGCTGTGGAGGGAGGGAGAGAGGGAGGGAGAGAGAAGGAGAGATAGAGAGAGAGAGGGGGAGAGGGAGAGAGGGAAAGAGGGAGGGAGAGAAGGAGAGGGAGAGAAGAACAGAGAGAGGGAGAGAGAGAGGGAGAGAGAGAATGAGGGATAGAGAGAGAGGGAGAGAAGGCAAGAGAGAGAGGGAGGGAGGAAGAGAGAGAGAGAGGGAGAGAGATATAAAGAGAGGGGGAGAGAGAGGGACACAATGAGGTAGAGAGAACGAGGGAGAGAGAGAGGAGAAGATAGAGAGATAGACAGGGAGGGGGGAGAGACGGAAAGTGGTACACAAAGATCAAGATAGGTAGAGAGGGGGGGGGGTGCAGAGACAGAGAGAGACACAGGAGTGGAAGAGAGAAAGAGACAGGAAGACAGACAGAGAAAGAGACAGATCACAGAAAAGTGAAAGAACATGAGAGAAATAGAGAGACAGAAAGAGAGAGGCAGATCAAAGCAGATCAGAGATGAACCCACTCTCTCTCCACAACTAATAATAACCTGTGCCCCTTGTAAAGCCCCAGTGTGTATGTGTTCCACCCCCTTCCCCCCCACAGCTCCCCACCTCCCCAGCCCTCCGCACCCCAGCGCCCCGCTAGTTCCTGCTCCTCTCGTCTCCCCATAACGAGGGCTTCCTTCAACATGCTATTAATTGATTCAATATGCTGGGAGGAATGCCTGCAGCCCTTCCCATGTCTTCGATTTAGGAGTTTATTATGCTAAGCGAACTCTCTGCTCCCCGCTACCCCCAGCCTGCCCGCGCGCGGCCCTCTCTGCTGGCGGGAGTGCAACTCTAATCAGGTGAATTCAATTAGAGCCGCTTCTTGATCCCCTCGCTTGGCTTGTCTGGGGCCTGAAAACACAACAGGTCTGGAGGGGGGGTTGAGCAAACAGCAGTAAGTTTATTTGGTGTTTGTGTGTGAGATCAATCTCTCTCTCTTCTCTCTCACTCTATTTCCTCCTCTCTCTTTCTCTCTCCCTTCCTCTGTCATCCTGTGCAGAGGGCCGGCCATCTAGGGAAACATGCATGTACTTTTGGTACTGAGCTCAGTCTTACAGACTCAGTCATTGGCACAGACCCCCACCTAGTCAACTCCAGCGCACAGACATCACTGTTCTGATCGCCATGGACACCATGGGCTGTGTCCATCAACGGTACCGCAGCAGCCAGATGTCAGGCGGAGGGAGTGACAAGCTAAAGGGATCCCCATGGGGACAGCACGAGCACTCCAGGCTCTTACGGGTGAGAGGACAGACAGACAGACAGACAGACAGACAGACCTGGCAGACAGACAGACAGACAGACAGGCAGACAGGCCTGGCAGACGTCCTATATGATGGAGGAATCAGGAGTAATTGCCTGATTAGTGGTACCAGGATGGGAGGAGCTATGAGAGAATCCCACAGCTCAGGCAGGAGAGCCAACTGGCGCTCACCAACGTCAGCCACTGGATCAGAGAGCAGAAGTAGGTGACACCAGAGACTACAGCATTTAAGAGGTACTTAGACCTCCATCCATAACCCACTGTGTATACTACTAATCTATATAATCTATATATACATATAATCCATATAATAAACGACATAAACTGTCTATTAAACCTTGTGGTAGTGACAGCATGGGTGGCTTTGAGCACTGGGTCTTACTCTTCTGTGTTTCTCTCAGTGTTTAGTGATGGCCAGGTCATGCGGTCATGCACATGTGCCATCGCTGACTCTAGATTCAGAGCAAACCCTAACCAGCCCTGGATTGGCTGGAGGTTCACAGAGTTGGCTGGAGTCTGGGACATGACTACTTGTCAGCTGAGAAAGCTCCAAAACAGGCCCATCTGGAGTGCATTTGTACCCCCTGTGCTGGGCAGGCATCCCGAGCTGCGCTCTCTCATTACTCCAGCAGCCCATCCTCATGCTGCTGCAGCCCCCCCTGTGCCTTTCGCCCCTCCCCATCCCAGTGGAGGCAGACAGTGTTGAGACAACACTTGTCCGAATAACGGGCTTAATATCGCCCCGGAGACAAATTACAGATGATGACTACGGTCCACAACATTTTCTCTTCTCACGATTTCTCTCTTCTCTGTTCTTTCTTCACCTTGGCGTCCTTTCTTTCTGCAAGTTGTTTCTGAGCTCTGAGCTTTAAGCTTGAATGTGTTTTGCACATATCTCATCCGTATATCTAAAGCAGCACGTCTCAAAACCACCGTACCACCAGCACTGCCTGCTATAAGACTGAATGTAATAACAGAATATATTCTGCTAAACTTATATGAAGTTCAGACTGATAAAAAGATGCCTGCAGTGGTGACCTTTGTGAGGTGTGGTCCTAGTGGGCCTGAATCAGTGGGGGGAGAGGCGCAGAGGTGGAGTCGGAGAGGATGGAGAGGTGGACAGATGAAACGCCCCTGCCTGATTTAAATAGAGATTCAGCTATTTTGCTTCCCGCACAACAACACACACACGCGCACACACACACACACACACACACACACACACACACACCCACACACACACATTAAGTTATCTACTGAACGCCGGCGGCTTGGCTTAACTGTCCCCACAGAAGCGCATTGAAAGAATGAACACGCCGCTTGACAGCTGAAATACACAGCTCTTCCAGCGGGACATCACTCACTCCCTCTGAGCTGGCCACTGACATTCCACAGCCAAACTCTATCATTTTATCATCATGTCTGTAATTATAAATGGGTATCAGAGCGAACATTTAAAGCCTCAAAGACAGGCTACGAGTTTATCTACCTCAGAGGTGGCCGCCTCCAGTTTCTTCTCCAGTGCCTGCTGCTCCTGCTTCAGAGCCTCAGACTGCTATGGGTGCATCAATAAGGAGGAGAGTTCAGATTAGATTAGAGTCGCTCACGCACGCACACACACACACACACACACACACACACACACACACACACACACACACACACACACACACACACACACACACACACACACACACACACACACACACACACACACACACACACACACAGCGACCTCCTGTAGCCCAGCTCAGGGGTAATGCCATTATCAAACACAAGTATAAGAGTCTACAGTGTGTTAAACAGCAGACAAAGGAGAGATTAGGAATGTGTGTATGTATATGAGGTGTGTGTGTAAGAGACCGTAAGACGTGCTGGACTGTGTAAGGCTACAGTGTGTTAAATGGGAGATGAAGTGTGTGCAAACCCTGAGTCTAGTACAAAGAGGAGTATAAGGACTACGCATGTTTACAGTGCTCGAGATAAAAATACAGATGAGTGCTTAGGAGCTGTGTGTGTGTGTGTTTGTGTGTGTGTGTGTGTGTGGTGTGTCCTGCAAAGTTATGGGTGTTGGGGAGTGTGTGAGTTTATAGTGAGTTAGTCAAAGGAAGGACAGTGAGAGTAATGTGTGTGTGTGTGTGTGTGTGTGTGTGTGTGCCAAAAAGACTAGGCATGTTTGCAGCGTTTCTGATAAGACTCCTGGTAGGAACCACAATGGTGTGGCGAGTGTGTCCAATACAAAGCTGGGAACTATAAAAATGCATGTTTCCATACCAGTGTTTAGGAACTCTATGGGCGAAGGGTATCGGGAAGGGTTTATAAGACTATACGTGTTTACAGTGTTTTAGACAAGACACAAAGGAGTTTGGAGGAACCATGCTGGAGAAGGGTGTATCTAACAAAAACATGGATATTGGGACCATGTGAGTTTAAAAGTGTGTTAGATAAGACACGGGAGGGGTGTGGGAGCG
Source organism: Clupea harengus (assembly GCF_900700415.2). NCBI lineage: Eukaryota > Metazoa > Chordata > Actinopteri > Clupeiformes > Clupeidae > Clupea > Clupea harengus. The sequence continues at coordinate 6,220,064 of NC_045168.1, forward strand.
GTGTGTGTGTATATGCGTGTGTGTGAGTGTGTGTGTGTGTGTGTGTGTGTGTGTGTGCGTGTGTGTGTGCGCGCATGTCCTCCCCACCTCCTCCGCCTTGCACCCAAAGCCCTGCTGAAGAGCGGCAGCCTCTGCTCTCAGGACCGTCAGCTGCTCCTCCTTCCTCTCCAGCGCTCTGCTGTTCTCCTGGCAAACAGCCTGACACTGCTGGAGCTGCTGACCCAGCGCCGACATACACCCCTCATGCCTCCTCACCTGCAGAGAGGGGGGCGGGGGAGAGAGAAGGGAGGGGGAGAGGGGGGTGGGGCGATGAGTGATGGAGGGAGAAAAGAACCGGGGTGATTGAGAGAGAGAGAGAGAGATTAAAATATTAGAGGGAAATTAGAAATAGAAAAAACACAGAGGAAAGAAAATCAGAGAGATTTTAAATATTTAAAATATTTGGGAGATAGACAGGTAGAGAGACAGACAGACAGACAGACAGACAGACAGAGAGAGAGAGAGAGAGAGAGAGAGAGGACAGAAAGAGAGGAGAGAGAAGATAGAGAAGAGAAGACAGTGAGAGAGAGAGAAGAGAGAGAGAGAGAAAAGAGAGAGAGAGAGAGAAGAGAAGAGAGGAGAGAGAGAAGAGAGAGAGAGAAGAGAGAGAGGGAGAGAGAAAGAGAGGGAGAGAGAAGAGAGAGAGGGGAGAGAGAGAGAAGAGAAGAGAGAGAGGAGAGAGAGAGAAGAGAAGAGAAGAGAGATGTTAGGAGTGTATTAGCGCCAGCTAAAGCACAGAGCGGGTGTAACGCAAACTATTCAGAGCAAAGAAAAAGAAAAAGAAAAAAAGGATGGACAGGGCAAACAGTGGCTCATCTCCCTGAGCCCCTGCACACACAGAGCACAAACTCACTCTTACACACACACACACACAGAGAGCACAGCAAACACTAGAGCCCACACTTAGCCACTGAGTTAGGGCTCTCCACAGGGCCACGGCGCCTAGCTATTAGCGCCCGCAGATATGCTGCGATAGCCATCGCATGAGCTTCACCACCACACCCCTCCCCCCCCCCCCCCCCCCCTTTCTTTCTCTCTATCTATCTCTGAGCTGTTAAAAACCTTTCCCTTACCGGTACCCATAAAGTAATGCATTAATTCACCATTAATTATAGAACACGTCAACCCACATTTCACTCAGCACTCTCTCACTCTCGCACAGGCGCGAGCTCTGAGGCGTCCTTAATGACAATAATTACCAGCCGAGGAAGGACTCATCTAAAATTAACATTTCTTTCCAATCTGGCCCTGATAGGGGGATGTAAATAGCGCTGAAGGCTGAGGGTGAGGGTGCCATGATTAAGGCTCGGACCGTGGTACACCAACTGTCTTTGTTGCAGGGCCGAACAATGAAGACTCAAAAACAGTAGTTTTGTGTTTTGGTTTTTGTGCCACAGACAGGGCTGTAATACAAGTAAGTGACAGGAAGAGTGTGTGTGTGTGTGTGTGTGTGTGTGTGTGTGTGTGTGTGTGTGTGTGTGTGGGTTGGGGGGGCTGCTTAACATTTAGATTGTTTCTGCTTTTAGGGAAGTGTGTAGGGGCCGGCACAGGAGGGGGTTAGTCGTTATGTGACATGAGACAGTAGGACGAGGCTTTGGGAAGAGGCAGCCACATACAAACAAAAAGGCTGCAGCCAAACAAGGAGAAGAAGAGCTAGAAATAGGCCAATATCTTATGGTCCGGGGGCTCATATCGCCTTCAGTGCAGGGAGGGAGACTTCAATATGATCCATTTATACACACTCGACAGCTTCAGAGTGAAGGCAGAAGATGGCTATGGGCAAGGTATCCCGAATTTAATCTATTTATTGGCTTAACCCAAGTATGTATAGTACTATTAGTATGTAGAACACGGGTATGAAATATAAAAGTAGATTTTCTCCCAGAGCTTGACAGCTGAAATGGATAAAAGATGCCAAAGAGATATTTATGGATCATTTAAATAATACATTTTGCCGAATGCAAATATCCTTTCCCAGATACAATTAAGTACCTGAGATAAAACCTGATTAATATTCTGTGTCTGGAGAAGACAACGCTTTAAACGCCTGGAGCCTTTGCAGGCGACCACCCTCAGGTAAATAAAGGGAGTTACATGGGTGCAGATATCCTGCTAGATCAGTCTGCTTTATGAATAACATAACGCTTCTCCCCCCCACCCCCAACACACAACAAACAGACGACACACATCCACACACACACATATATATAAACATACATTCACACACAAACCTACAACCACACACTGCGCACCCATACCCCCCCACTGTGCCCCCCCTGTGCCCCCACCAAATGTACAGCATCATCAGGTAGCATGCATGGTGGAGAGGAAGAGATATTTAATAAAAGCCTGCCACTTGGAATCCTCTCTGATTGTCTGCACAGCCAAGGCTAGGCCACTGCTGTGTCTGTTGACGAGGACATCACCCTGTCACCTGCTATAATGTTTGACAGCTCATTCTTCTGCATAAAGCCGCTACAAAATTACTATGCCCCCCCCCCCCCCCAACACACACACACACACACACACACACACACACACACACACACACCACCTTCTCCAAATCCGTTGCTGGTTAATAACCAAAGGCAATATCTAGCCTTCTTTCTGCGTGCAAAGCTACACTGAGAGCTGGAATGAAACCCTGCAGAGGGGAAGATTAAAGAGTGGTAATTATGAGGGGGTAGATCATGCTTGCACACAAGCAGTGGAAGAGAACGATAGAGAGAGAGAGAGAGAGAGAGAGAGAGAGAGAGAGAGAGAAAGAGAAGAGAGTTAGAGAGGGGGGAATGAGAGGTGAAGTCTGGTAGCTTGTTACAATGTTTCTATTATATCAGCACATGGAGGGTGCTGCACGGCCCCACCGCTCGACTCCACTGGCGACAGGAACACAGGGGAACGCCGCTGTAGTGTTTAGAGACGGCGCTTTCTTTTTTTTCTTCCTAGTTCTCTTTTCACACACACACACACACACACACACACACACACACACACACACACACACACACACACACACACACACACGCACGCACGCACGCACACACACGCACGCACACACACGCACACACGCACACACGCACACACGCACACAGGCATGCATACACGCACGCACGCACACGCACGCACACGCACACACACACACACACACACACACACACACACACACACACACACACACACACACACACACACACTTCAACATTTCATATATTCCCTCTTCACCTGAGCACATGTACATACCTCCCTATGGGGCATATCAAGTATGCCATTAAAAAAAACAAAGGAACAACAACAACAACAACAACAACAAGAGGGACATTCTAATTAGATTTCCGCAATATCTCATGTTCAAGGTGGAACACATCGATTCTCAGATCATTCTGTTTTATGTGCTTCTATTATTTTTTTTCTCGATAGCTGGCTAGACTTTGGAGCAAGAATCAGAGTCAATGAACAGATGAAATGTATTCAAATATGCATCACTTCTAGCTCCGCTTGTGGCTGTGTGTGAATGATCCCCATCCCAGCAGAGCTCCTGAATGGTTTGGATGCATTCCTGAGCAGGAGAATGAGCCCTTGTCCACGCGGAATAGCGCAGCACTATTTAAACCGGGGCCTGACAGGTAACAGCTTTAACTGCTCACCATGCAAGAAAAGTACACGTCTCTGTAGACACCCGGGACAGGTCGTGGATGAGTGTGTGTGTCTAATTAGCTTTCGTGGTGCACTCAAATGTAGATTTAAAGTCAGACTTGCCACAGGAGATAAACTCTCCGTCGGGTTTTGAAAAAAGCAAAAAAAAAAAAGCATTCAATTCAAAGCAATAATATGGTCCTACTGCACCCAAACCATCAAGCCAGAGGCGCAGGATCCACTCACAGTGGTGGCAAGGCACAGCTTTGCAAACTTTAAGAAGAGAGATGGCACTTTACTTTCTCTCCTTCTCTCTCTCTTTCTATCTGTCTTTCTCTCTCTCATTCTCAGTCTCTCTCTCTCTCCATTTGTCTGTCTGTCTCTCTCCCAGGCTCTGCATCCCTCCGACTCTGCCATCAACGCCGTCTGCGGATGGCAAATCTTTTCCGCGGATGGCATTGTAGAAGCTGAGCCCACAATGCTCCCCGCGAGCTGTCGTGTAAACTCGGGACCTGGCTTTTCCCCCATGCTGCACGGGTGTCACCAAAAGCGATTTGTGTCAATTTCCACAAGCCTCTGAGGAGCACGGGGGAGATGGCGGCAGAGGCGGCGGCGACGGGGGAAACGGTGGTGGGAGGACTATTCTACGTCTGCGAGGATTACAATAAAGAATAAGATGAACGGAGGATGATATTATAGACAACCATGGCAAGGCTGAAATAAAGACGGGCTTCTTGTATGAAATGTCAACTATGGGAGCCCGCCGACCAGGGATTAACGGCAGGGATCTGAATGCCGAATGCAGGGGGACCAGAGACGGGAGGGCTCGGGAAGCCTGTCCTATCCCACAGGCCTCGGCGGAGGTGCTGGTTGGCGCATTATTATAATCCAAAAATGCAGTGTGACGTGGAAGGGAGCCGAAGCAAGCGAGTGACAGTGAGAAAGGAAGAAAGGTGGAAAGGGAGACAGCAGAATGCATTGAGACGGAGTGGTGAAAAGAATTATAGTGAGGAGTTGAAAAATAATTTTTTAGATGTAATTGGAGGGTCTAGACGAGGAATTGGGAGCAGGGTTAGAGCATGTCTGGTCATGAGGAGGTGTCATGTTATGTGCAAAGGAACTTGTCAACCCACACTTTGAATACAACGAATTACATGTTTTAAACACATATATATATATATTGCGATGGGAAAATAACATATTTTGTTTTAGTCTGCACAACCAAAAATGCAATAATCCTCAAGCATGCTTCAGCCAATGAATGACTTAAAACAAGTCATGGGTATACACCTTGACACATTAAAATTGCACATGCACACCTCATTTGATATTCTCACGAGTTGGTCCATCTACTTCAAATGAACTAAGGCACACATATATTGTTAAACATGCTGGTATTAAACTTTGATTATTTCCACTAATTAAAACCCCTGACGAGAGGAACATCATTTAAATATGTATATTTATCACTAAGAGCTGCTAAATAAAACATCTTCATTTGACAAGAGGACAGGAAGGTAAAAAAAAAAAGACGTAAAAAAGAAAAAGAAGACGAAGGAGTGGAACTAATTTCTCTTCTGCCAATTTTGTTGGTGGCCTTAATGGTAGTGACATAATTACATATTAAACCAGAGTACCCCCTTCTCCTTAATAATACCACTAATGGATACTTTAATTGCACCGGTACTGGCTGTGATTTCCTGGCAAATAAAATGAACCATCTAATGCTTTAATAACTGCTCTTCAATGATTAATGGCGGTTGCGAGGCGGACAGGCAATGAGGGATGTTTTAGGGGGGCTTTGGCTCGACGAGTAATTAAGGGACAAACAGTAAACACGACGCAGCGCTTGCCCTTCAGGGCAGGCCCCTCATCCTCCCGCACCTGACGGCCAATCACGGTGGCCGAGCCGGCACTGTGTAATTTTGATATGTGTGGCCTTTTTCAAATCAGCCCAGATGAGTGTTTTCAATCAAGTGCCGATATAATAGGGAGCACAGTAAAGGGTGATTTGTGATTGCAGGGATACGCATGCAGTACATGCGACCAACCCCCGGCCCAGTCGCCCCAACTCAGCGCAATGGCTCTTTTAGCTCAACTGGCCTTCAAGACATGAGAAGGATGTGCTGCTTTCAAGAACAAAGTACAAAATGTTTCTCCTTTTTTCCTTTTCTATTATACGGCATAACTGAACACAGTCCGCGTCGGGAGATTGATGTGCTGATGTGCACCAGTGTGCACGACGCCTGCTGCCCTGCTCTGATCTCCAAAGGCCCCCGTCCTCACCCGACACACAGGCCGCTGACTGGCCTAAACACACACCATGGCCTTTGTTAGGCCTGGGCGTCCATGGCTACAGCCTCTTTTTTTTTGCAGTTTAAGGGTTATACTTTAAAACTAACACTAGGGGCTAAGGACTATATTACTTTGACTAATATACCAGGCTGCAAGTACTGACGGATGGCTGCGTGGGCCGAAATAAAGTCAGTTTTCTCTCAAATCAACTGGCTCAAAATGACCTCAACCACCTGTGGATTATGAGACATGGATCCAAAACACCCTTAACCACTCCACAGAAAAATAATGTGAAGGAATAATGGTGAAATCGCACGAGTCCCCCATTGGCCTCAATGGGGCGAGGGCTTTTACTAGTCTGTATAAAGGAAGAGGTCGCAGATCTACAGCTCTCGCGCCGCCTCAATCCTCTCTGGTTATCGCCTCTGTTGCTGACAATTTGGGCTAGGTAGAGCAAGGTAAAAAGGAATGAAACTTTAATATCTCCCTGTCTAAAATCGATCTCCAGGAAGCACTCTTTAAAGGCCTACTAAACCATGCGTTACCAAACAATATTCGTTTGATATTCAAACAGTATTATGTTCACATGAAATGTTTCTGTCTATAAAAACCTTTTAAATGTTTTCTATGGGTAACCTATGGCAATGCCCACGCCCCATGTCAGTGTGACCAAGCATAAAAGTGTTTTAATGTAGACCAGCAGTGTGGTATAATGGATGGGGTAATGTTCATGTGAGTCAGACAGACAATAGGCCCTGCATGCCTTGGTGCCCCGAACCCCCCTACAGGTCTAGACTTTGCCCCGAATGTGTTCAACTCCATGCAATAACCCCTGACGCACACACAACGTAGGTTCCACGGGCGCACGGTAAAAGAGCTCTCCTTTCCCCACACACTCTTTAACCATAGAAGTTTTTGTGGGCCTCCCCAGGTCTTGGGCCAGGGTCATCTGTGCCCTTTGACCCCCTACTGACAGCCGGCCAGGTGTGCACTACTGAATAAAAGGGGTCACTAATGTTAAACCAATCTCACAGCACCGCTAGTGTAGTCGACTGTTTTCTCATAGGCAGGAAGACGAACCTGTCAATGCAACAGGGAGGAATCTTTTCAAAAATCACACAAAAATCTTTTGAGCGAAGGTTACACAGTTGGGCTCAGTTTTCAGAGTCACACAGACGGTGAGCTGTGACTGGGTGAACAGTCAAGTCAAAGTCAAATGTATTTATAAAGCACATTTAAAAACAACTCACACTGACCAAAGTGCTGTGGCATATTTTAACAGGGCCAGGTCTCAGGTGGATGGTGTGGGCTAACTCAATGCCAACACCACGCAGATCCGGTGTATGCATGTACAAAGGGATTCATACATCACTGATACTCTAAACTACATATAGAAAATAAGCAGAAGGTCTCAGGTGGTTGGTGGCGTCTCACCCCAAGCCCAGACACTAAGTGGATCTGGACAAGGTCACAGCCAGATCAACACCAGAGCAATTTGAGCTTCAACTGCAAATATCAACACTGTATACTGAATAAATCACCTTAAAAGTACAGACTATAAGCAAGGCTGTGATTATGTACAGTAGAATGTGCTGTGCTGATATTATGTATAACATTTATCGCTCATGTAATATGTCTTTAGTAAAATCAGGTTATTTTTGGACAACTGCATACACTGTTAGAAGAAGCTAGGCCATTATGGATGCATACGCTCGAGCTGAAACAAGAACCTGGCAGTGTGGTTCGCTATACAGGGGCTTCAAAGAAGAGAATGCTTGACAATTACAGATAGCCTGGACCCTGCATGTGTGTGTGCATGTATATGTGTCTGTGCATGGCGTGCCTGCATATGCTTTCATGTTGTGGTATTCATTACTCCGACTGCTGGGTAGGAAAATATGGCGGTATGGAGATAGGCCTAATATAGTCGCATGGCAAAGAAACACATGGCCATGCACAGTGGGTCACTGAGAAAGCAAGAAAAAATCCAGATAATTAAAATATCACTCCTACAATTACTGACAAATGGTCATCATTTCTCTTAGAGTGCCACAAAGCCACGCGTGGCAGAATGTCCATTGCGCCAGGGTAATTCTAAAATAATTTAGCCTCACTCAAAATCCACTTAAAAGATACATCAAGTAATGGCTTTGACCGGAGCAGATGAGGCCATTTCAAACCCAATTTCCTTTGGATTCATCAAGCTTGGCCATTTCTCTCCCCATTACAACCCATCGCCAGGTTCGCAGTGGCCTCCCGTGCACCACAGACCTTAATGCCCCTTAGAGAGGGGGCAGGGGGGCGGGGGGGCACACACATCCTTGCAGGAACACAAGGCAAAAGACATTCTGTGTGTCCATTTACACAGCTCAGATGACACGGGAGTACATTTAAAACCCGAAATAAAAATCAGGCATTTACGCTGACGCTCGCGCGTTCTGTGACCCTTGCCCTCAGAAGCGTTACTCAGAGGCCATTTAATAGCATCCCGTGATTACAGACGCCGCATCTAACCTCTTAACGGTCAGGGCAAATGAAATAGATAGATAGACAGACAGTGGACTTCCTGAATGCCTACCTGCGGATGAAAACATCTAAGAAAGGTAATTCTGGCTCATTGCTCGTGTTCATTAGTCCATTTCTGACATACAGTATTATGTATTTTTTCTGTACGCAAGCCTACTGGGCCAGTCTGGATGAGGGTTTAAAGTTACTGTACAAACACACTAACAAGCTTCACGTGAACAGCTGAACCGCTCCTGCGTTCTATTAAAATTGGAAACGACCATGAGACATTAAATGGCCCTGCTGGTGGAACATAAATAAACACATTAATGATTATTGTCAGGTATTTGCACACTCCCCAAGATACCAAAACATGCAATCATTTTCTGCCGCGCCTTTTTGATGGCTGCCCGGCCGCATGTTTATTGGAAGCACGGTTGTTTGATTTGCGCCGGTCTCATGCAGAGAGGAGCAAAGAGAGAGAGAGAAATCGAGAGAGAGGAGAGGAGGAGAGGGAGGGGGAACTGAGAAGCCGAAGTGAAGTCTGCGGAGTTACAGAGACGTATATGTGCTTCTGGTTAGTTCACAAAACACCAATCAACTCACACACTCTCAGAGAGAGAAACTGGCTCATTTGCTATGCACAAACGCACACACACCCACACACACACAACCACACTTAACTACATAACACAGCATAGAGTCATTCCTTTGGATGCGCCTAACCTATACTGCCACAGTGCTAGAGGCCAAAGTGGATTTGAAACGGTTGACATATTGAGTGTTTGTCATGGGTAATAAGAGAGCTGCTGCAGGCTTTAATAGGCCTCATCTGTAGGGCAGCACTGGGAGCTGGGTGCCTGTGTTTGGGGACTACGACTGAGCAGTGGGCTTTTATCAGCGTTGAGTTAGTAGTGTGTGTGCGTGTGTGTGTGTGTTTGTGTGTGTGTGTGTGTGTGTGTAAATGATCAAAGACAGAGTGAAAGATAGAGAGAGAGAAAAAAGTGTGCCTTGTTTACACACAAACAATCAATCTTGCAAGTGTACTTGCAAGTACACAATTCTCATTTCGCACACACATACCCATACAGACACAGCTAGACATCCATTGACATGCACACAAAACCCACACCCAGAGCGCACATGTGTAAACCCATGTCCATACGGTATGCAGTCTGCAGTGTACATGGAGTAAGTGTGCTCCCTCACAATGTTGGCGTGGTTGTCTCTCTGGACCCTGAGGCTCTCCACCTGTGTGTTCAGGTGTGTGACGGAGGCGTTGAGTCGGGCCAACTCCTGCTGATGGTCCTGGCACTGGGCACGCTCCCGCTGCAGCTCCAGCCTCAGAGAACACACCTGCCCTGCCTGCTGCTGCAGCTGCACACACACACACACACACACACACACATACTATAAACACACTTACATTAACTGAAATACATATAGCATGGAGAGGCATAAACACATTCAAGCACAAACCCACACAAACCTCAAACACAGATACATTTACACACAAACATACCTCACATGTAAATGTTTCTATACATCCATCCACACACTCACAGAATTACATGAATGTGGCCTCGTGGGCTTCACTCGCACATGCCCATGGATACAGCACAGCCATGTCTGTCTCCTAGTCAGTGCCATAGTGGCTCAGGAGGTAGAGGAGTCGTTCAGCAATCGGAAGGTTGCTAGTTTGATTCCGACTCCTCCTCACCAAGTGTCGAAGTGTCCTTGACACTGAACTCCCAACTGCTCCCGATGTGCAGACTGGCACCTAGGATAGTAGCCACCGCCATTCGGTATGTGAATGGGAAGATGAGGCATTAATCTGAGGCGTTTATGTGTAAAGTGCTCCATGAGTAGAAAAGCGCCATATGAATGCAGTCCATTCACCATTTAGTTCCTGTCAAGAGGCAGGACTGATATTTAAAATCTGAGACGTGAGTAATGTGCTGCAACTGTCCCCGAGTTGCTGACCTTAAAAATAGGATGTCAAAGAGAAGAGGGGAAAAGGCCTTTGGTGTTCATCGGAGCAATTAAATTATCTCTGCGACTAGGGAGACCTAGCCTGATATTAACAGCTAATAAGTAAGTGTGGGAGTGATATTGGTGTGTGTATGTGTGTGTGTGTGCGTGTGTGTGTGTGTGTGTGTGTAAGTGTGAGTGTGTGTGTGTGTGTGTGTGTGTGTGTGTGTGTGTGTGTGTGTGTGTGTGTGTGTGTGTTGAGAGTAAATTAAAGCTGAGCTCCCACAGGTGGGCTGGAGGAGGAGAAACATCTCACTGATGTCCTGGGAGGTTTGGGAAGTGAATATAAATGATGATGGAAACATGGCTAAAATATAACAGTGAGAAATGAACAGAGAGAGAGAGAGAGAGAGCGAGAGAGAGAGAGAGAGAGGCAGGGTATGGTGTGATCACTGCTCCTTCCTGTAGCTGAACTAGTCCATCTCCTTCGAACCTCCTTCGCTCTCTCTCCCTCTTTCTCGCTCTCTCATTTTCTGCCCCTCTCATCCTTACTCAGTATCTCTCTTTCTCTCCATCCATCCATCCCTCCCTGCCTCTCACCCGCACACACTGTCCCTCTATCTATTTTTCCCTCCTCACCAAATCTCTTGCTCTCCCTTTCTTTCTGTATCTCTCTATCCATCTCTTCCCCTCCCTCTCTCCTTCTCTCTCTCTTCAAAGGGAAGGCCACAGATGGAGGAAGCAAGGGACTCACTCATGCGGATGTGATGTGAGGGATTGTTCAGCCAGCCTGCCGATGGTTACCTTTAATGTGGTACCGCTAATTAAAGATGTCACAAGACGGCCCGTGTGAAATATCTCTCTATCCATCTGCACACTCGCTCGCTCGCTCATGTGACGACCACTGGTGTAGAACAGACAGGCTCGCATCTAACACGGCCTGCGGATTGATGCTACATTTACCGTCAGCGATATTAGCGACGCACTAACTTGCCATTAGCTTAATAGATGCGCTAACACACCACAATCATTATCATCATGATTTGCTAATGATCGCGCTAGCTCTGTTGTTTACCGATTAACTGATTCACTAGTGCTGTGCTCTCCACCACGTACCAGCTATGAGAGGAAACCGCAGACGCAACAGTATCCAGACCAGGTACACTTTATTAAGTTAAATGAGTCAAATTAGCAAAATTAGCTCTTTTACTTTCT
>NC_045168.1:6239221-6271721 GCF_900700415.2 Clupea harengus
GGAAATACAGGGAGTGAGAAGACAAAAAAAGAGGAAAGAGAAAAAAAGGAATGGATAGAGAGAGGGAGAGAGTGATAGGTAGGTACAAAGTCAGAAACAGTCAGATGGAGAGATGGGGGCAAGAGAGGGAAAGGGATAGAATGGGACATAAATCCAGAGCACGGTAGACAGAGAAAGAACATGCTCTTACTCCGAATACACTACGCCCCACAAACACACACACAAACACACACACACACACACACACACACACACACACACACACACACACACACACACACACACACACACACACACACACACACACACACACAGGGGGCCAGAGAAAGGAGCCCTCCAGCAAACACCACACACTCCAGAAACACACACTAGCTTGGAGGCCTGGCCTGCTAATGCTACCCCGACTCCCAGCTCTAGGGCTTCTAAAGAGGAGACCGTAAGGAAGGAGTCGGGTCAAATTACTGCCATTTTATGACATTTATGCCAACATATAACGATCTATTTAGATCATCACTTTTCTTATGTTCAACATATAATCCGTGGGATGATGAGATAATTTAGCAATTTTCTCAGTACGCTTTGTAAAATATCCCTCAAGAGGGTGTGTTGTGTTATTGTTGGGGCCAGTGGAGGCAATAAAGAAAACAGAATCAGAGGATACAGAGGATAATAACTGTTCAAAACTAAAAAAGAAAATTCTCAAAAACACAGATCGCTGAAGCCCCTTTCTTCTGACTCCTGGCACGAGGTCTTGATTGAAAGCGCTGGAGATGAAAATCATACATTTGCCAGCATGCAGAGCTTGTTAGATGTCCAGCCTTTTGTTGTGGCACAAAGGTGAAGTACCTTTTACCATCAATAGATGGCACTCTTTACTTTGAGGGAGACCCAGGGAGCACAAATCCACACTCTGGCAGCGTTGCGTTCCCCTTTATATTTAGAGAGGAATAAAACCTTATTGTTCTACCTTTGGTACATCTCTGGTATTGAGTGTGCATGCACATCCCGTGCCATGGACCAGTATATTTAGGTGGCCCCGCAGTGTGTGTGGGACAGAACTAAGGGATAATTTGCTTAGCAGGCGTATTAAGACATAATCCTTAAGAGTGAGTGTTCATGCTGCTCAACACTGCAGCTTTATTTTTATTTGTATTAAATGTCTTTTCTTTCACTTTTTGTCTCCTTTTGGAAGGTGGAGATAACTGTGTTTGAAAGTTGGGTGCCTTTAAGCTTGTTGACTTCTGATAATAATAGTCGGGGTTCGCTGCTTTGAGAAGGGACGTGTGTGTGTGTGTGTGTGTGTTTGTTTGTGTGAGAATAGAGAGAAAGATAGAGCGTGTGTGTGTGTGTGTGTGTGTGTGTGTGTGTGTGTGTGTGTGTGTTTGTGTTTGTGAGAGGTTCTGGTGGGAGATAGCTATGAAGCAGGGAATGCAGAAACTAATCCTAAAAAAGCCCCATGCTGGCCAATGATTAATTTATGGCATTGCAAAACCCAAACTGTTTAAATTGGGGCCGTAGGAAATTGAACAGCCAACTCGAATCGCTAAATATTTAACGATGCGCAAACAGTCTCTGCCAGCTCACCTCGCCACGTTACAGAACCTCAAGGTAAAACGTTGTTAGAAATCTAAATAATCAATGTGAGTGGAGTGAGAGAGATGGAGGAAAAATAAGCTTTTAAAAATTCATCTCTGGCCTAAAATCATTCAAAGCATCAATTCGACGCGAGGCTTTAGTGCTGTCCATCCACACACAGATGTGCAGAGTGATTCATCGGGAACAGGCTCACACACTGTGGCCATGGACTTCACAATACCATGCACACAGGCAAAGGTTAAGAGAGCTAGGAGAAACAGAATGGATTTTTTTTCTATCTTCTGCTAAACTTTGTCAGCCTGAAACGCTCTCACCTTGACAAAAAGCCAGTGTCAGATATCTCGAGAAGACAGAAGAAGAAGAAAAAAAGTATTTATATTTGTATTTACACCTAAAATGTAACAAACAAAATAGTTTCTCTAACAAAGCGCATCCACAACCATGTGGTCATCCAACACCAGAGCGTGGGCTGTGTTCAGCAGTCCTCTCCACCTGGGAGGTCATTCCTTTAAGGACGAGTGCCTTCTCCTCTGAACATCCCTCTTTCCTCAATGCCATGTTGCTCTAGATGCATGCAGTTGAACGGGGGTTAAAAAAAGCATCAAATAAAGTTTGGATTTGAGCCGCTCTTGATTCCAAGCCAGAGGCAGTCATTGCTCAGGCTCTATTTACAATCCCTTTGGCAGCCTTACAACTGCCCCTGGCTATAACACAGTGTACCTAATGTTCAAACTGGCAGGTAATCTTATGTCAAACATACTCCTTTGATATAAAATGATCAATAGATACTTGTAAAGAAGTAATTTCTCTGATGTTTTCTATCAAGATCTTTTTTTATTGTAAATATATATATATAATATATATATATAGTTTTTCCCTCAATGGGTGCTTCACACAAAAACACAGACACCAATTGTACAATAGCGAGCAATAAAGACAGCACAGAAATTGTGTGTTTAGACATTTCCGGTGTACAACAATTTTTCGATCAATACCCCATGTAACACAATTATCTGCAGTAATCTAGTTGTTGTGAGGGGGGAAAAAACCTGTGTTTGGACCACTCCTGGGTTTCAGATAGAAACGCACACTGATAACTCCATGCTTGAGATTTATACCACTGAGGTATGTCAAATATCTCCAGGCCTCAAACGACGTGTGGGAGTCTTGTGTTTCCACATGAAAGATGAAATTATAGATTGAAACAGCACAATGTTATAATCATGGCTCTGACATAAATAAAAAAAGAAAGAATTTAAAATATCATAATAAAAAAGTCGGATTTCTGTATTTGGTTCTGTAAGATGAAATAGCCCATCTGGATTCTGAAGGCGGGTCTTGTGGTAGTAGGGGTGGACGTTTGGCAGAGCCGAAGAGGAGAGGCTCGGTGAGAGGCTGTGGCTTTGCCGTTATTTTGCTGTCGGTCAGGCCAGAGCCAGAGACGGAGACAATTTCAGACTCTCGTCTGGTCCTTCTCGCTTCACAGGACACCGCCCACGCCCCGCACGGCCATCATCGCTCAGCCCACGCCCCGAAGTGCAGATTTTTCACCGCACCCACATTAGGCGGCCATTTGCATTTCAATGTTTCGTACTGTAGGAAGGGTGCGGCGAGCATTCCACAATTAGAATGCTATGTATCATCTGCCGAAGGCTCGGACATCTACTCGCCCCTGCGCCACTGATGCGCGCACCAACATCATCAATCTCTGTCCAGACAGCCAATCAGCACCCAGCCTTTCTGCAGCGCTAGGCATGGGACAGCGCATAAAGTTATACTCCATATAGCCCATAACGCATTTTTTCCAGAGAGTTTCCCCGTGCCACGATGGGCTTAATGGTTCAGAATAAACAGCTGTGATAACGGTGAACCGCAGCGTCGGCGGTTCATTCTTCATTTCGAAGACCACGCACACAGCCACACACAGGAGAAGGTGTCCATGCACACATTATGCACGCAGGAGAATGAGAGCATCACATGAGCCATACCGGACGTCTAATAAGTCGAGCGAATGTTAATTTCCACGTGTCTATAACGCATAAGCGCACCCTTCATGGGGCTAAATGTGTATAATGGCGTCATTCTGACCACTGCGTATATGAAATAGGGGACGTCACAAAGCCTGATGAGGGCTCTCTCAGCGTGAGCACCTGGCTCATTCACCACAAGGGGCTAGTGGCAATGCTGTTGGAGTGTCTGTATGGGCCACAGTGGCCTCTTAACCCCTCGCTGTTGAAATCTGTCAGGGTTTCTTTGATGACCCTTCTCTCTCTGTCCGTCTCTCTTTCTCTCTCTCTCTCTCTCTCTCTCTTGTGCTCTCGTTCAAGCTTGATTCGGTCCAGCTGCCTTCACACGGTTCAATCATCCACTTGAACTCTTCCCCGCTTTTCCTGGCGCATCTCTCCCTCTCTCTCTCTCTTTCTTCCTGCGTCTCCCTCTTTTCCACTCATTTCCCCCTCCTTCAACCGAAGAGAGATATTTTTCTAATGCAATCCATCACTTGGGGGGTGATCAACACCGACTGCTATCAGGCGCGGCCTTGCAGAATCTTTCTTACATTTTACATTTTAAATGTGCCCGGGAAAATCAATATGGCCGCGGCCATGTCGAAAGGGCTTTAAAGTTATGGAGGGTCGGCAGGGAATCTCATCAAGTGAAACTGTTTCTTTCACACCCCCTTGGAATGGATATGCAAAAGGCAAGCTGAGGCAAGTGGGTGATAACCGCATGCATGGCTGAGATGGAGCTGAAGTAACACCATAGAACGCAGCCAACGCCCCAGTACCACTGAAATAATAACAACAGAGACAGTGAAAAACAATACAGGGATACTACCCAGGATGGCTATATATATCATTTATAATGTATATATATAAAAACAAAACAAACTCAGCACCTGTGGTGCTAACTAACAAGACAACACCATTACAATGCTGAACAGAGATTCCAAAGGCTAAGGCATTCATCTCGTTGTTTCGGGCAACCTTTGGTCTATCTTCCACTTGGGCTTCAAAGAGTCTTTTTCGTTTACATTTATTTTCATGTATGCTTGCATAATGGTTGACTATTTGACATTTCTTGTGCGTGGATCAGACGTAATGAGCAGGCCAAGCTCTCAGTGGATATGTGTCTGTGTGTGTGTGTGTGTGTGTGTGTGTGTGTGTGTGTGTGTGTAAGGAGTGGACGGAGGGGGGTGGGAGGTGGGGGGGCTGCTTAGGTGGGTAACACTGCTCACAGTGGAATGAGATCATAACCGTCTAGCCATGGACAAAGGAGCGTGTGTGTGTGTGTGTGTGTGTGTGTGTGTGTGTGTGTGTAGGGGGGTAGGTGGCCAGTGATAATTAAAGCGCTCAGGATGGAGAGTCGTCTCTAGTCGAGGTGATCTCCCGGCGAGACTCAGGACGGACGAGTTAATTCTTAATGAGACATTCCACCGTGCGTGACAACAAGGCCCGAGCAGCAGCGCAACAAAGAACCTCTGAGTCAGCCGATGATGAGATCTCCATGGTAGGCCTGTGCCAGAGTGGCCTGATCATTACCACACACACACACACACACACACACACACACACACACATATTCTACATGCAAAAACATACACACATGCACACAGAAGTCAGACGAATATATATTTGTACACAGACACACACATACACAACCATTCTCACACACAAACACACACATGCACACACACACACAACCCTCACATGGCCATGTACCAGGAGCATCATTAAAGTGAGGAGAGGAGAACTCAGTGCATGGAGATGGGAGGAGGGAGGTGGAGGGGGACCACACTGACACACACAGGAAGCAGCATCCTCTCTTCCCCTCACAGAACACACACACAGACCCAGACACACACACACACCCTCACAGCACACAATGCTTTATCTCAACACCATTAAAACCTCTTGTTAGGGACCAGTCGATTACATGCATGTCTGTGTCTGTGTCTGTGTCTGTGTCTGTGTCTGTGTCTGTGTCTGTGTCTGTGTGTGTGTTCATGAGTCTGGGTGATGTGAATGCGTGTATGTGTAAGTGTGTGCCTATACAGGTGCATTTGTTACATGTTCACAGACAATTGTGTTTGAGGCGGCGGGTGTGCCTGTGTAAATATATGTGTATTTATGTCCTTATATATGTATGTGCTTTTTTAAGTGACCGGATAGCAATAGTCCAAGGCATGTTTGTAGCTCTCCATAGTGGGGTGTTGAGGGTATGTCTGCAGGCTTCTGAGGGGGTCCCAGAAGACCAGTGAGGACGCTGGGAGGGGGGTGCTCATCTGTGTCTGAGGGCCCCAGTATTCACACTTAATGGCCGACTCATACTAGCGCCTCAGCTGCAACAACAGTCCCGTCACTTCATCCCCTAAAAACACCTTGCATCAACACACACACACACACACACACACACACACACACACACACACACACACACACACACACCTCGTGTCTGAGAGGAGACAGACACCTTCCATCAACACGCACACACACCTCGTGTCTGAGAGGAGACACACCAATAAACAAAAAGATGGTGAAAGCCTAAAAGTAAAAAAAAAAATGGAGCTGCTGGTCAACCTCTGTCTCTCTGTCTCTCTCTCTGCCCCCAATTTGTCCTCTAACTCTGTGGAGAGGGTAGGACAGCCATCATGTGCTTTTACTGCAGCTGCTAACTACATCTATCAGGGGGCACGATGCAAATACCAAACCACCGGGGAAAGGAAAAAAAAAAGAATCTGTCCTTTATGAAATATTAATTTGGTCGAGGACTTGTGACGACCTGAAGGAGAATACCTTCCCTTATTGAGAGTGTGTGTGGGTGTATAAAGTGTGTGTGTGTATTTGTGGTGAGTATCTAGGGAGTGTGTGTGTGTGTGTGTGTGTGTGTGTGTGTGTCTATGCCATCTAGGGAGTGTGTGTGTCTGTCTATGCTAGTGGGTCTTGGGACTCCCCTCCCAGCACCCCACCCCCCACTCTGCGTCCAGTGAGTTGCGATCCCACCCCCCCGCCCCCAGCAGACATAATTACGGTGTTTTATTAGCATGGTGTTAATGAGGCGTGCCCTGGAGCCTCACGCCTCCCTAAGGTGCTGATCAGCCACGCCCCCTGTTGTGTGCTAATGCCTAAATAATTCAGCCGCGTGCCCCACCACATGCCACTCAAGCTCTCACTCACACACACACACACACACACGAGTGCTATTCACACACACACACACACACACACACACACACACACACACACACAAGTGCTATTCACACACACACTCACACACACACGAGTGTTATACTCACAGACACAAGTGCTACTCAAACTCACACACAAAGGCTCCAATATTAAACCATTCAGATTTACACCGGCTGTGGGAAGGTGCGAGATTCAGAGAAAAACTCTCCACTCAAGTGGTGTGTGTGTGTGTTGACAACATTTGTACCAAACATCAGCACATCAGGCTCATTAGGGTACAGAAGGAGAGTGAGTGTATGTGTGTGTTTAATCTGTGCAGAAACACATATACAACCCTATAACACAGGGAGGCTACTGATGCATGGCTACATACTGGAGACTTCATTGCATGAAAGGATTCACAGGGGAAGATTCAGGGCAAAAGGAGGAGACAAAGAGACAAAGAGACAGAACAGGAAGTAGGGACAAGGAGAGGGACAAGCCAATAGAAGCACTCAGACAAGCCAATCGAGGCCAGGGAAGGCACAGAGATAAAAAGACAGCTCGATAGGCAGATAGGGAGACAGATAGATGGTAAAATAGACAAATGCAATATACTCGTAGGAGAGGAAAAAGAGAGAGGAAAAGAGCTCACAGCTAAGCTAGAGTGACCGATGGGGTGATGATCAGTCAGGCTGAGACTTCAGGGAAAGAGCCTGGTATAAATCCCGCCTGTGCCTGTGCCTGTGCCCGTGCCTCTGCCCTAGCCCAAGTTCCTGCTGAGGGTAGGTGTAGACTCTATATGTCTGTGCCTGCAGCAGATCTACCCACCCTGCTGTAAACACCCTCGGCCCTTTGCCATAGACTCAGTGTTTCTGCTCCTTCCTACCCATACTCAGAGACTCTGTGGATGCTGATGTTCGTACCCATGCCCCTGTAGAGTCTGTGATCTTACCCATGCCCCTTTAGAGTCTGTGATCTTACCCATGCCCCTTTAGAGTCTGTGATCTTACCCATGCCCCTGTAGAGTCTGTGATCTTACCCATGCCGCTGTAGAGTCTGTGATCTTACCCATGCTCCTGTAAAGGCCCTGTGCTGTCTGTGATCTTACCCATGCTCCTGTAAATGCCCTGTGCTGTCTGTGATCTTACCCATGCCCCTGTAAAGGCCCTGTGCCTGCTGCAGCTGCTGGCTGAGGCGGCTGATGTGTGTGCTCAGTGCCTGCTTTTCCTGCTGCTGGCTGCACGTCTCCTGCTGGGCACTCTGCAGCTCTGCCCTCAGCCCCTCGGCCTCCTGGGACCCCGCAAGCACGGTCTCCTGGGCCTGCTGGAGGTCGACCTCCGCCTGCCGCAGCAGCTCGTCTCTCTGCTTGACGGCCTAGTCAGGGAAGAACAGGAGGAAGAAACTCGCACTGAAGACCCACAGCTGACACAACACCACAGAACAGAGGAGGTAGTGTCCAGTCAGGCTTATGACACACTGGGCCACTGACTTGGCAGACGCTTCTATCACAAGTGACGAACTGAAGAACAGCAATCAAGCTACCTACGTCAAGTTAGCAGGCCTGTTGAGCATGAAGACACACCAATCTACTGGGTGACTTTGAGGATAACAATGACGGGCAAAAAAAACATTTTCTTATCAGATATTACATATTAACAGTGCTGTCAATCAATAAAAAAAAGAATAAATGAATGAAATCACACAATTTTGTGATTAATCGCAATTAATCACTATTTTTTCTTCTGAAGACTGAAGCTTGTAAAGGATATTTTAATGTAAAAACGCGGAATTAGTATAGAATCAACACAAAAGACATATATTTAAAATCAAATCCTATTAGCATCATTTTAACTTTGAACATAAATTCTCTCCTGTCAATTACAGATTTCCAATAAAAAAATCAAGGCCATCGAAATTGACTGTTGTGTTGTAAGTAAACTGTGAAGGGACTTTTATTTTGAAACGGTGACTGAGAAGAAGAGGCAGCGAAACAGAGAAGCAGAGAGACAGATATTTGGGGAGGGAGATGCTTTGGAGGGAGCTAGCCAAAAGGTCAGCTAGAACGGTAGTTAGAACGTGGTGTGCAGCCCGTTGGGTTAGTCGTAAATTGAAGTGCTCAACAAACTTGGAGGCTTGTGAATTCAACTAAGCTCTGTGTCGGGTGTACGATGGATGCCGCCAGATATTTTAACCATTACATATGCACTAACAGAAACAATAACAAAACCCAGGCAGCTGTGTTAATTTTGCCAGCAAAAATATTTAGAAGTTAATTGTCACTGCTATATATATCAAGCACTGACAACTGTCTTTGTTTCATTTTGACCCTAATGATTCCTACCGGTAAAGAGTTGCCCAGAGTATTGCCAGCCTGAGTCTAACCCTTTATTTCTCCACCCGTGCAGTGAGCCTTTACATTTCCTTCACTAAGCCTTTGAGACTTAACAAAACCAGAACGAGACCAGATGGTTGACATACTGTTGAAATACTGGACCGATCTTCTGGTCTCTGAAGCAGGACAGCTGAACTCTTTAATGCTGTGGACACAGGCGAATCCATGAAGTCCATTACATACAAACCCATGGTAATATCTATAGATGCCATGTCAAGAGCAACTTCATCACAGAGCAATAGCATACTAATAAACAGCAGTGTGAAATCTGGTTTAGTTGGGTTCAGCCCCATCTATATTTAGAATCCCCATCTCAATGTACACACTCAGTCCCAAATGGACTCTGATGATGTTGAACATAGCTCATCACCTCCTGGAACACTACCTCTGTAAACTACTCGTCTTCAAATCATCATCATCATCAACATCATCAACATCATTATCGCTCGGCAGTTGTGATTCCATTCTCACGTGATTGCGTGTTGTTGCTTCTTCCATTAGAAGTGAGCATGTATAATGTATAGCGTTTTTTAAGTGTGTCTTAATGCATTCCCCATTATTAAAACATCCTTTAATAAACGCCAATGAGCTACAATGACCTGACAGCGTGGTGGGCCCATTAGGGAGCCGCCCTCGTGTAAAACAAATGTTGCACGCCATCACGCGCGGGGGTTACATTGTGTAAGATCACAGTCGTGCCGCCGCTTCAGGTGCCCGCCGGCGAAGGCGAGTGATTGGCTGCCCGCGCTTGGCACAGTGCCACCCCAGGCCCGACCGCTTTATCATGCACCATCATGGCTCCCATTCATTTGAATATTTAGTGCCCCCCTTCATGTTTTAATTGGAGTCAATTGCGTTCGCGTGGCATGCTTTTCTTCAGCATTAATCCTGGGCTAATTTGTTTCTGTCAGTCTAATGGGAAGTGGGGGCGGGCGGGCGAGGAGGGGGGGGTTATAGGGGAATCGCACCCTTTGAAAAGACCAGAGTATTCTTAACGAAAGCCCTTTTAAGATTCACCCCGCCCTGAGAGAGGTGGACCAAAGTTCCCTCAGACGAGACAGGTGACAAGGGCCTACAGAGAAAGGTGAGCGTCCTTGCCTTGTTGTCCCATCTGACAAGCAAAACAAACACTTAGTGAGGCAAACATGATCAGAGATTAAGGGAGAGTGTAAGTCATTCTACCACACACTACAGGGCAAATGAGGAGGAGAACTAAATAGGCCAGGTGAAGATTGCCTCAAAGGAAAAATGTGCATATCTGCCGTTATGCAAGAGTGTTTCAGGGCTGCCAGTAGGCTGCCAATTTGACATAAGCAGAGGCTTGCATATTCCCCTGTGTGAAATCATTGATTTGGAAGTATTCACAGATTCCTGTCTGACAATGTGGGAAACGGAGAGAGATGCATTTTCTAAAGACAGGGCTCAGCTGAAACTCATTTAAAGCGTTGACCCTTTCAAAGCCTGCTGGCAATGGTCGATCGCCAAATTCACACAGATGGTAGGTGTCCAAAATCCATTAATGTCAAACACAATGTTTGTCTTCTAAACTTTGAGGAGAAAAATGCATCTTTCTTTTTTGCAAAAAAAAAGAACTTGCATAGTTATGATACGGAATAGTTTTCCACACAGTCTAAAATCAATAACCGCTGACACACAGGCCCTTTAATGTCCGGCACCCTAAATGTTCTGATTGCCAAGGTCTCCTCAGGTCATATCAAATCTAATCAATCAACATTTATTATCAAAGCATCCAACAACAGACTTATAAGACTTTCAACCTCCTCACAGAGGCCTTGATACTAAATCCCTCTGAGAGCAAACTGACTCTGACAAAGGCAAGGGTGAAGTCTTGCTTATAAAACTAGAGGCCATCATCAGAACCCATGTCTGCAGGGGGTAGGGCTGGGCGATATGATGAGGTAGGGCTGGGCGATACTGTAGGGGAAAGCATGAAAGTCACTTCAGCCCCAAAGCATAATGTTTCCACCTCCATGCTTGACGGTGGGGATGGTGTCATATTCAGCATTCTTCCCCCTCCAAACGCGGTAAGTCGAGTTGATGCCAAAGAGCTTGATTTTGGTCTCATCTGACCACATCCTGTCTCCCAATCCTCCTTAGACTCATTCAAGTGTTCATTGGCAAACTTCAGACGGCCCTGTACATGTGCTTCCTTGAGCAGGGGGACCTTGCGAGTGCTGCAGTACTTCAAACCATTACGGTGTAGTGTGTTGCCAATGGTTTTCTTGGTGACTGTGGTCCCAGCTGCCTTGAGATCATTCACAAGCTCCCCCTGTGTAGTTCTGGGGTTATTCTGCACCTTTCGGATGATCACCGATACCGCACGAGGGGATATCTTGCATGGAGCCCCAGACCTAGAGCGATTGACAGTTGTTTGGTGTTGCTTCCATTTACGAATAATCGCATAAGCTGCTTGCAGATGGTTTTGTAACCCATTCCAGCCTTGTGCAGGTCTACAATCTTATCTCTGACGTCCTTGGTCAACTCTTTGGTCTTACCCATGGTGGTGAGGTTGAAGGTGTGAAGTATGATTCTTTGGACAGGTTTCTTTTATACACGTCACTAGTTGAGATCAGGTGTACCTTGTAAGGCCTAATGAGGACTAATCTGTGTGCTTCTTGGGCACATAACTGGTCATTGGGAGCCAGAATTCTTGCTGTTTGCTTGGGGGTTCAAATACTTATTTTCTGCATCAAATACAAATAAAGTCATAAATGTTATAAAATGCAGTTTTCTGGATTTGTTTGTTGATATTCTATTTCTCACTGTTAAAATACACCTACCATTACAATTATAGATCACACATTTCTTTGCAAGTGGCCAAACTTGCGAAATCGGCAGGGGTTCAAATACTTATTTTCCCCACTGTATATGGGGAATATGACTAACTAGCTAACTAGCTAACAAGACGACTCAACTGTTTCCCGTGGCCACTCTCACCTGGTCTTTATGTGTGCTTGTGTTGCGGGCGAGGGAGAGCTCCTGCTGGAGTTCCAGGGTCTCCTGCTGCAGCTGGCTGAGAGCGGCTCTGCGCTCCCTCTGAGCAGAAGCCAGTTCCAGCTGCAGAGACTGCACCGCCCGCTCCAGCTCCTGCCTCTCCTGGGCCCTGTGGTGGAGCTCAGCTCTCAGGCCCTGGGCCTCCTCGTGCAGCTGCGCCAGGAGGTTGTCGTTCTCCACACTCCTCTGGGCATGCTCCTCATACTGGTGCCTCAGCAAGGTCACTTCCTGTCGAGAGTGCCGGTGATAAAGCAAAGAATGATGGGATATGGAAACGCTTTGGTGGAGTTCCCACAAGGCATCAAAGTGCTTATCCCACACAGTGGATATTCACTATCACTTTCTCTCTGTCAGTTATGAGTAAAACTATGAAAACTAACCCTAAACTGATGAGAAAACGTAACTAAAACACACTGATTAAGAAGATACCTTCTGGTAGAGATCTCGCTGCCTCCTCTGAGCCTCGTAGTGATCATTGGGGTGGCTGTGACTGAGCAGGTAGGTGGTGATATCAGACTGTAGCTGAAGGCATTTTTTCTCATAGTCGACAATCTGTACAAGAACATACATCAAGACCTTATTTGGAAAACGGCATGCATCGCTGGTTGCAAATTAACATGCCTTCATGGTGCCAGAAAAACAAAGTTTTCAGCTGAAGTTCAAGATAAAGTCAAGGTTACCACACAACACATATACGTATAACGCGCATTAGAGGCATTAGTAGTCTTTCAGTATGACAGAGGCAGAGAAACCCCCACAGATGCAGCAGCATGCAGACAGACAGATATAAAAAAGAACATTTGCCGATGGTTTCAAACTTACTGGAGCATTAGAAACACACTTCTCTGAAAGAGCAAGAAAATCAAACTCATTACCGGACGTAATAAAGTATAAAATACAGTCATTCTTCAAATCGGTAACTCTTTTATAACGCACAAATTAAATTTGATTTGATTAAAATTACATTCCGCCAGCCTGACCTTGTAGGCAGCAGTTAAGTTCATACAAATTAAATTTCTCTGCAATAAAGATGATTCATTTGTTGCCAGACATGGTAAATATCCTGGGAAAGAGGCGAAAGCAAAGTGACATGGGCACGGCTTCATTCGTCTCGACCCCGGGACTGTGTACACAGCACAGACACCAACCCACAGACAGCAATAAATCACTGCATACATACTAAATTACCAGTCGGACGTGATTAAGACAGAATATGGGATTACTGGAAATTAACATTTTTGGGGGGAAAAAAGAGGTAGATGCTTTCAGTGCTTTAGAGTCTACTCTGTCAATAATTGTTTGATTTACTGGTCGTACAAAAAATAAATGAAACGAAAGCCCATTTTTTAAAAATGTACATTTCAACTGGTAAACCAGTAAGTCTGCTGGATTTCTCTAAGGGATTGCTGTAAGTGAGTTAGATATGGCAAGAACAGGCAAGTCGAGGCACACAACGAACCTTCGCCTGTCTGTCGTCCAGGTCTGCGTGGAGCTTCACGACGGTGCGGTCGCGATCGGAGGCATGCTCCCTGCTGGCGGTCAGCATGTCCAGGGCAGCCTGGAGCTCCTCGGTGAGGTGGTCGATGGCCTCCTCTGCGTTCTCCACCTGCCGTCGTTTCTCCTCGCCCCGTGCCTCCAGGCTGCTGTTCTCCTCTCTCAGTCCGCTGATGACTTCCTGCGCCTCAAGGACCTTCCGTTTAAACACACGATACCAGAGAGCCATGTGTCACACAGGCACAGAAAATCAACTGAAACATACCAACACACTTGTGAGTCCAGTAAGAGATTAACATGCATCTACATGCATGAGATACAGTGAATGTATCTGAGCAAGTTGAAGAGTGTTTCTACATGTTTGCGTTGGGGAGATGCGTGGTCTGCTTGCTGTTACCTGTTTCCTAGAGTAACACATTTCCTCCTCAGAGGCCTGCAGCTGCTCCTGGAGCTGCTGGACCTTCTCCATGGCAACCGTGTACTTCTGCCTCAAGATGGCCGCTGTGGCCTCCTGGTTCAGGGTGTCGGCCATGAAGCCCTCCAGCCTCTGCTGCAAACCCTCGTGCTGTTGTCTCAGAGAGGTCAGATCACCCTTTAGGGTCCTCACCCGCTCCTCTTCCTCCTTCACCTGTTGGAACACACACACACACACACAGACACACAGACACACACACACACACCATGACTTTGCTTTTGTCTAATAAAGCAACACCACACTGCTCACAGCAGGTTTTCCCATATTTGGGTCATTTGGAAGACTTAGAGCACAAAAGGGATAAAGCAGGGAAGGTAAGAATAATGACACGTCCCGTGAATAAACCCTGAAAGCGTGAAATGCTATGAAATGCGGTTAGCGAGAGACTCTTTAAAGAGCCAACATACCAAGGGAACTTAATGAAAGCAAATGGGAAAATGTGATTAACCCAAAGTTTACTACAAAAGATTCCCAGTGAGGGGAAACTATTTTCTTTAAACTGCAGGGCCACTCCCCGGCTTAAACTCAAGAGTGATGAGCCAACCCTGGAGTCTGTGGTTGCGGGGCAAATTGGTGAGAAGCAGTGGTTGGTTTGAATTAAAATGAAAAGTGCAACTTGGCATTTTTTTGTGTGTTGTTATCCATGCTTGAGCGCAGAAGTGATGTTTTCATTTTCACGATTTACAGTCAAGGCCTTTATTTTTTTTTCTCTTGTGAATTCAATAGGCGCAGGAAACATCAACATTTCAATTTAACAACACGTTTCACCTTCCAAGCTTCATATCGTTTGATGAAAGAAGTGGATTTACTGTATAAACACAGAAGAGTCTTAAGAATCTAAAAGCATCAAGGCACAAGATGAATCCGGAAAAAAAAGCACAGCCTTCACTTTTGAACTGCCAGAAGAAGAGCACAGTTCTGTCTTACTCTAAGACACTGGATGGCGGGGGATTTCTAAATCCTCTTTGCAAAAGGAGGGAAGATAATAAATAGAAGAAAAAGAAACCTCTGGAATGTAAACCATAGCTAAAAACAGTGTTGACCACTATAGTAAAAGCCAGCAGTCTGCCAGTCTAGGCCCACTGGTCTCTGGCCTCACTGAGACACACTGTGCACTAGTGGGGAACAGGGAGTCAATGAGTTTTCCAGAAATTTCTATTGGCACAACTTACAACTAACCTGTCCATAAACCTGATTCAAACTGGTCAAGGTAAATTTGGTTTTGAGAGATTTTTGCTTGGCTAGTTTCTGAGGTCCACTTGCAACATCCAGATAATCTGTGAATTGGGATATAGCCTGTTCTCCCTGACAGTGGCTTCTTTCCATTTAAATATTTTTAAGCTTAATAATGGATATGAACTCACACACACTGATCATTTTTCCATCCTTGCATTCCTGTAAGCCACTTTTGTGACCCTTCCTTTGACAGAAAGTAAAGACACTGACAGTGACACGTAGGACGAGAGCTGTTGGACGCACACGCACACACACACCCACACCCAAACACACACCGACACCCAAACTCAAAAGTCCACTCCATGGCAAATGGAATCATCAGGATCAAACTGTAATATGACTCTGATGTTTTTCACATTCCAGCAAGTTTCTGCGGACACTCTGTTCTATCGAAGGGGCAACAAAACTGACCTACTGATATTCTTCTGAGTCAATCTGATAACACGCCTTTGATTCAGAAATGACAGTGAGAGACCGTAATACCTTTGATGTGCTTCTCCTCTGGCTTTGTCAAAGACCTTATGTACCCTTTCCTCTGTCCCACTAACTTAAAAAAAAGAAACAGGACCCTTCCAAAAAAAAGGAACTGGAAAGAAAAAAAAAAGGTTAAATTAATTATCCTTTTATATCGCGCTATTTTTGCATCTATCACATGCTGTGTAGCACAATAACTTAATGACTCCATTCTGTAGCCCAAAGGAGAGCCATTGTCTTGTTCGGACCAATCCCGATCGTGCCAACTGCGTTCAGCTCTGGAAACTTTGAAAATCAATTAAGCACTTAGTGTTCCCAATACACCAATTAGGCGCACACAATGTGCCGGTTTAAAACCTGAGAGTGTGCCCAAGCTCTGTTTCACTAAATGAACGGCGAGTGACGCCCTCAAAATAATCCTTCTCACAAGGCCTGGCACAAAACCCATTTAAAATCACCAATTAAAAGTGATTTCTGTCCCTACCCCACGTCCCTGTCATTGCACACTACATCACTATACTGCTGGATCACCAGATAAGCCTCATCAGGCCTTACCTGGGTGAAGAATGGGGTCACTGGGAGATATATATACGGTGCAATTGTTTACATTTATTCATTTTACTGACATTTTATCCAGAGCACCATAAAGTACAGTTGTATCACTATGTGTGCACCCTGAATATGGAACCCATGGTCTTGTTGTTATTTAACATGTCACTCCACCAGGTAAGCCACAGAAGCCCACAGGTGTGTATTAGATTAGATGGTGGTGGTGGTGGTAGTGCACCTTGTCTTGGGCGTGCTGCAGCTGTGTCTGGGCCTGGTTGGCCTGGCTCTTGAGCTTCTTGAGGGCGTGCCGTTGCTGGCTGGCCTGGGCGGAGGTCTCCCGGAGCTGGGAGCGCGTCTCGTCCAACTGGCCCTGAAGCAGGGAGGACTTCTGGCTCCAGCGCTGCTCGTCAGCACAGTGGGTCTGCTTCAGGGCCTCCAGCTCAGAGCGCACAGCCGACAGGAACTCAGCCTGGCTATTCAGCTAGACAGAGAGAGAGAGAGAGAGAGAGAGAGAGAGAGAGAGACAGACAGACAGACAGAGAGAGAGAGAGAGAGAGAGAGAGAGAGAGAGAGAGACAGAGAGAGAGACATTAACTATAATTACATTACAACTTTAATTTTATATACAGCCAATGATCAGAAATGTATAAGAAAACTAGGTTTGAAAGACTTTTTAGTGTAGATCCTTGCTTTTGTATGTAATTCTCAGATTCAAATGTTTTTATTCAAAGAAAGAAAACTTTACCCTAGATGCATATATTGTTTAATTTGTCCTTTCTATAATGTCTGTCTGTCCACACATTTTATAAAGCTCTCTAGTATTTGGGGTTCAGCCTAGAAGCAGCCGTCTTTGTCTGTATATGCAGTGAAAGCAGCTGGAATGGTTATGTAGAGAGGGAGAGAGAGAGAGAGAGAAAGGGAATGATAGGGATGTGGGATTTGTTAAGGCTTTAGCATTTCTTTACTTAAGGTTTTTAGGGTGTGGATTTCAATGTGAAATAACTATGTACGCTTGTGTGTAACTGTGTGTTTGGGACTATGGTGTGTGTTTGTGTGTGTGTGTGTATGTGTGAGAGTTTGTGTGTGTGTGTGTGTGTGTGTGTACCTGGAGTTGAGTGTTGTGTAGATGTGCGTGTGTTCTCTGCTTCTCCTGTTGTTCCTGCTGCAGGCGTAGGTGGGCTTGGCGACAGCTTTGCTCCGCCTCTCCGAGCTGCTCACGCTGCCTGTTCATGACCTCATTAAGCCTGCTGACCTCTGCCTCTAGAGCCACCAGCTTTACACACACACACACACACACACACACACACACACACACACACACACACACACACACACACACACACACACACACACCCACACAGTATGTAAATAAACTCATGCACACACACAGATACGGGCATACCAATGCAGCCAAAGACAAGCCTCCCTTACACCTGGAGGAAGTGGTTAACAAAAATTGCGGCGCACATTATCTGATGAGGCCTTGCCTTCTTCTTCCTGGGGTCAACATATGTAGTTCTCCCTTTATATGCAGATAAATGGAAAACATTTGCAGTCACACTTGTGTTTAATGTCATAGACCACCTACTCACAAAGTATATACAAAGTATCCTAGGTCCATTTAGACTGGGCAGTGTAGCGCTATCCGATCAAGAGCCAGTCTCTGAATATATGCACACACCCACACACACACTCTCATAAACAGACACAAACAAATACATCATACACGTACAAAAATATACATCACCAGACCGTTGTGCATACAAAGACATGGATACACATTCTTGCAATCAAATACCCACTCTACAGAGAGGCATCTACACAGACATGCACACACAGACCACAAACAAACACATACACGCACACACACACATGGGGTCACACACACACACACACACACACACACACACACACACACACACACACACACACACACACACACACACACACACACACACTGACGTCAGTGTCATCCGTATTCATGACCCTGCTAAATATTGAAAATTATTCTGCATCTCTCCAAACAGGCGGCTCATGCGTTATTCATGAGGGGGTAAACAGATGGGTGGCAGCTGCTCCACTACAGGAGCAGGCAGGACACGCGCCTCCTCCTGAGACACACAGACACACACACACCCGTACACACACACGTATACACAAACACACACACATACACACAGACACACACACACACACAAATATACTCACAAACACACACAGACGCTGGCACAAACACGCCCGTTTTGACACACTGACAAACACACTCACTCACCCAACTCTCTCATTCAGTTGCCCAACTCTCTCATTCACTCACTGTCTCCCCCTCACATGCTTGTCCACTCTTGCTTTCTGGCTTCCTCACACACCATCGCCATTTTACCATTTCATTCATTCATTCATTTCTCTCTCTCTCTCTCTCTCTCTCTCTCTCAATCCCTCTCACTATCTCTCTCTCTATCCCTCACCGTCCCTCTCTCACTCCCTCCCTACACTGTCTTGCTGTCTCACATACTCTCCATGTCTCACCTCCTCTTGTGTTCCTTGATGTCTTTCCTCGATGGCTCTTAAATCTGTCTTCATGTGCAGAGTCACCTGATCTCGACAGCTCACCTGCACAAAGAAACACACACACACACGATGCAAACTAGTAGCGTGAGGCTAAATGCAACAAAAACTCTGAACATTTACTGGAGTATCTGTTTTGCTTTTATTTGTGAGGCCTTCTGTAGCATGCTGGTCACATGCACCTAGTCTTGGGCCCTGCAGTGCTGGAGTTCTTCCTCGGGTTGAGCAGTGCGGTAGCAGGTTGTGTTTTCTACCTCAGGTTGAGCAGTGCGCTAGCAGGTTGTGTTTTTCTACCTCAGGTTGAGCAGTGCGGTAGCAGGTTGTGTTTTTCTACCTCAGGTTGAGCAGTGCGGTAGCAGGCTGTGTTTCCTACCGTGTTTGTATTATGTCCTACCTCGTGTTGGGCGGTGTGGTGTTTCTCGGTGATGAGGACCAGCTCCAGCTCCAGCCGGCTCTTCTCCGCACTCAGGCTGGTGAGGTCCCGTGAGCGCTGCTGTAACTGGGCCATCAGCTCTGCCGTGTCCTCCTCCAGTCTCTGGATGGTGGCCTCATGCTGGACGGGGCAGGAGCAGGACATTTGTGTCTGAAGTCACTCAATGTGATCGTGAAGTTTAACACACATTCACAGACATTTATATTCATTCGTTTAGCAGATGCTTTTGTCCAAACAACTTACAGAACGTTCAGATCAGATTTATGTCCAACACTAAAACGTTGAAACGCCTTAAAGTGTTTGTTGTTGTTGTTCCACTATGTTTGTTTTGGTGTCTCCAGCACAAATTTTTGCCAGTGTCATGGCAACTGTATGTCATTGTTTTCTGAAACCCTCAGTTTTCTGTGTCCACTCTACAACTCAATCCCATTTACACACATCAGAGAGCTTTTTCGGAAAGTAGCATTTTCGGTGTCGGAAAACGCTGTTTTAGTGTGGATGGAAGGGCTTAAATGGACAAATAATTATGTGTTTTAAAATTTGCCCCGTGTGGACAGGGCCTGAGTTTTGTCACATTCATCTTGCACATTGTGCCAGCAGAACACTAGGAGCTACACAGGGGCACCAGAAAAGCTTTAAAGAAATAAAACTGTTGTGTTTATTCTAATTACAAATTCAATTAAAAAATACATCTGAAATCAATCTATATGACCTGAAAGATGTCAAACAAGGTCTAAGATATAAAAACAAGACGATGTTTTTTTGTGCTTCTACCTCATTTTTATAATCTGAGAGCTGTTTTTTAAATTCCTCCAGCTCCTTCTGCAGTGTGTTGAGCTTGTTGTCTTTGCGTTGTATCTGAAAGCAAACAAACAAACACAGCCCAATGTGGATGAGAGATGTCAGCTTACACACACACACACACACACATGCAGAGAGAGCACAATAACGCAAAAAAATCAAGTTGAATGACTCATCTCAATGAGAAAACAATCATTCATTCCAGGCATAACACTTTTCCCGTCATATTCAACCTTTCGAAATAATTAAGGCCAGAATGAAAAACACATTATTGAGTTACCCCAGATATGCTCAGCCTTGTGCCTGGCAATAGAGTGGTGGGTGTGTGTACTGCATGTGTTATTATGCCTGGTCTGAACACTGAGCATCTCTCCTTTTGTTTGCGTGTGTGTGTGTGTGTATGTGTGTGTGTGTGTGTGTGTGTGTGTGTGTGTGTGTGTGTGTATGTGTTTTTTTAAGGGCGCATTGTCTAATCAGCCTCTTTATATTCCGAGAGTTCATCTCGACTTTCAATAACATCTTCAATCTTCTGCTTTGGCGAACGCGAGTCAGTTTCTTTTAATGAGATATTAGTTTCAATCAGCGCACGCGGAGGGGAATGAAGCGCTTGGAGAGATCTCAGCGCGACCTGCACCCTTCGCTCTCCGCAACCATCACCAAGCCTCTTATTTCCCTCTGCTTTGAAAACACAGAAAAATGTATCTCACCCCCCCATCCCACTCCACACACACACACACACACACACACACACATACACATTCAGCATATTGAGTGTCTTATGGAAAGTGAAAGGTCGTTTGTAACTGTCCACAGGATTGATGGAGTTAAGATAGCTCCTTGACCTTCACCCTCAGCCCATGAGGAACAGTCTCAGATGACGGCGCAGAAGGCAACTTGGCACCAGATTCCTCCTCGGCTCGTCCAGCGGCCGCCTCCGACGCTGACGAGATGGCGGGAGGCCTGACTGCCACACTGACACGCATCAGGATTTCATTATCGGCATCGGTGCCGTTCCTTTCATTAAAACACACTGTCCACCTGCACCACTCGTTAATATCTGCCATTTGCAATAATTCCAGCATTTCTGGCCCCTTCCGTCGATCTTCTGAACTATATTCGGGAGAATAATTGCTTTTGTGGCCTGTACAAACATAATCAAGATCAATGCTTACAGCCCTTAAATGTTTTTGCATTGGTCATCTGTCAATGCGTGATGCCTTTGGACTCAGCAGCAAAGCACACCCAAGGCATGGGTTCTGAAAGCAGGGGAGAAAGACGTAGGATTCAAGATAGATTTATCATTTACATTATGCATGGCCAGCTTTATAAAAGAAAAAAAAGGAAAAAGTGGGAGGCTATGCAATCCACTTAATACAGGAAGGATTTCTGATGCGGTTACCATCACTACAGTACAAACAAAACAAAAGTACATAATGAAAAGTCAAACGGCTAGGTTTCATTAAATTAAATGAAATTAAATGAAAGCGGTTTGGTAAGCTCCAAAAATATAAACTAGGCATCTTCTGTGTTACAAAGGAATTCTTCCTGTCTGAGGAAGTCCTCTTAGATACCGGTATTATGTTGGCAGTGGCCAAGCAAAAGCATGAGCAGCAGTTCAAATGGTTCCCAGGCTGCATCAAAAGGCTGTTAGGAGGAAGTGTATCATATCTGTGCTGCATAATTCCTTTGTGTTTGTACATTTCATGCATGCATAATATATCGTGTTCCCCTCTCGCGAGCACATTTAACAGGCTCATTGTGGCGTCGGTTTACAGGGCCGACAGCGGCCCGTGCTCCGCTGCACAGGCGGCTGACACTAAGCGTGTCTGAAGGCCGGGGAAAAACAGACGGAGAGGAGAGGAGAGGTGTGGAGGTGTGTGGCGCGAGCCGCCCAACCAAAGACAGGGAGGGAGGGAGATGCAGCCTCCTCATGAAACATTCAGAGGAAATCAGCCTTTACACCGCATTAGGAGCAGCCCTGGTCGCCGTGGCGCGGGGAAACAACACGGCTTTACGCCTTTTTACTGCCGGGATACACCACGTTTACATATTGCCTTTCTAAGTCATCGCGGTTCAAATTAAATGTCACATTACATGTCATTAGGAACCCAGGAGACAGCAGACTACCCCTGTGCATATGGTTAGGTTACGGAGTTCAGAGATATTACACATGCTCTCATAACAACAGGAACTGCTGCTTAATGTACTCATATTACAGCAAAAGTATTATGATATACTGGATTACATTAACGTAACGGTCACCGTTTTTAAGTACCATAAGTTCCAAGGTAATAATTAGCCCAAGGGAGTTAATTAAGGCTATTATTTAAGTAGTTACAGATTCGTAAGTGTGTGAGTGAGTGCAAGGGTTAGGTACAAATCTGTGAATAACACTGACTATGAGGAGAACATTTAGATACATATCTAAAGTGGGTAAAGGAGCGTAAAGTAGGAACAAAGGTGTAAATAACAAGCAGCACATTGTGAAAGTTAATCATTAAGTGCTGAGCATTAATGCCTACTTGAAATAAAGTAATAGTTCTAGTTCTATTTCTAGTTACGGTATTTAGTAGATGCTTTCGGCCAAAGTGACTAACAACCCGTTAGAAAAACATTAGATAAAAAAACAGTACAAAAAAAAAATATATATATACAGTATATAACAATATATGTAATAAAACTATGTATAGCTAATACATGGCAAGTGGTGTCACAGATGGCTGTGAACTATGCATTACTCTGGGTGAGGTGTGTTGTTTTAAATGACAGACACCCGGCCTTTGTTGATTATTTACTTAAGGAGTCTGTGTCACGGAAGAGACAGGCACAGTCCCGACACCCACCAACTGGGTCAATCACTCCCAAACTTTCCGACAGGAATAAGCAAGCGGGAAAAAAGCACTGCGATTACGGACAGGAAAGACACCAAACAAACAAAATCAAGAGGCAGGTATTTTTAAATCAATCACTGTGTATCTGTCTCTGCGTATCTCCCCATCCACTTTTCCTCTCACTTCAAAAAGCTGACAGTCACAATCCCAGTTGACGAACAGTCAAGCGCTAAAGACACAGAAGAGAACGTGGGACGTGGCGGGGGGGAGTGTGTGTGTGTGTGTGTGTGGATGGGGGGTTGATAGCAACAAACAAACAAACAAAAGTTTATTGAGGGGGAAAAAACACATTTTAAATATTCATGGCAAGATGCGGAAAGAATTACCATGCCCTTTAAGTTAGGTGAGGTTGAAATTCAATCAGTATTGCAACTAAGAATGTAATCTAAAGTGTTTGAGCTTGATTTAGTAACACTTTATATAACATAGTCCATGTTAGATTGTAAAAATACTGTTGGAAGTACCATGGAAAACACTAATTATATATGTGTGATAGCATTTTGACTTAAGTTATCGTAGTCTGAATTCTAACTCTACCCAAATAATAGTCTTATAACCTAACAAAAGCCTCAGGTAGGTTGCACCATTCTGCTAAATACTTTATACATGGCATATCCTTTCAAATACTTACACGGTAATTAACTTAGTCGGTTGTTCTGTTGTTAATGGCATAATTACACTGTAGTAAAGGCAGTGCAATATAAAGAGTCATCCAGTGCTTGTCTAGGACATCTGGGGAACATCCTGCGGCTTATTATGAGGCCTCTGGTTCCAGCCACCTTCAAGCCGAGGATTCTGGGTAGTTTCAACGCAGCTATGAATGGAATCCATCCTGGCCCCCTCCACTGCCTGGCCAGGGCTGCAAGCCCCTGACATTGTCTCTGTCCGTTCAGGCGCACTAACTTCACAGCAGCAAATTATCATCCCCATAACCCACCCACCCCCAAACACACAGACACACACACACACACACACACACACACACACACCCTATGCTTTTTTCTTCTCATATAATGGAGGCTGCGATGGCTGAAACAAAACACGACCCTTTGTTGCCTTTGTCTTCTTACTAAAGTAGCACCGTTCGGACAAAAGCCCTCTGGGTCTGGGCCTGAGTCACCAGCCCCTGTATTAACACAGGCCTCACACCCAGAGAGGAATGCTCAGAGAAATTGATTTAAGCAAATACATATATTTTCCTTATATATCTCCCTTTTCGTTCCAAATGAAAACTATTGCCTGGTCATAAGCTGGTGAGGCACTAAATGTCTCGAGACTGCATGACTCTAAACAGGCGGCATGGAAGGAGTTATTTCAAACAGGGTGCTGGAGCTATTTATTCAGCTGTGCTAACGCAGAGACGTCTCAGGAACAAAAAGCTATTATTGTTCTTCAACTCTGTCTCCCCCCCTCCTTTTTTCCTTCTTTCTTTCCTGTTCCACAGGAAATGGACAGTGGCAAAGTTACAGTAGTTCAACATATGAGATCAGAGAGAAAAGTTTTCACAGTAAACTAAAGCCAGATGTCGAGCAGAAACAGGACCCGAGCTGAAATTAATGGCTGTGTTGTTTGCTTAGCAAATCTGCAGATAAAAGTCGACGAGATTAATTGAAACCCATCACAAGCGGTTATGTTTAGTTATGTATTTTTTTTCATTCCGTTGCAGGGGTTAAAGAAATGTTTTTTTGCATAGCGGCAGAATTAAATGTATATCACCAAACATTCTCCCAGGTTAGACCATCATAAGCTTCACACTTTTTGCCCCCCCCCCCTCAACCTCACCATCCCCCACACCCCCATCTCTCATCCCCCTTCATCTGAAATTCATTTAAAGTTAAAATAAGAAGACAGCTTTGCTCTGTAGAGAAAACACTTAAAATACCTCCTCCTTTGCCAGTTTGGATTTGATGGGCGTCGAGCTGTTTTCATTCTACACTGTGTTAGTCCTCTGTGATTATGAAACTATACTGTAACGCGGGCGTTTTAGAGGATGCCAACACCAATAAGAGCTGTCTCCGTATGCTGATATTTAGATAAGACACTGTGAAATTAGTGTAATAGACTCCATATTCCTCTAAACAACACATCTTGGGAATTCACCATCACAGGGGAGGAGAAAGTTCAGAAACACACACACACACACTTCTTTTTTTTTTCTCTCAGAGAGGAGGAGGAAAAGAAAAGAAGAGAGAGAGAAGGAAGAAAAAAAAATAACTTCAACTCCCTTTACCTTATTGCCAGCTGCTTTCCTTGTGTCTTTTAAAGTTTCGCCTGCCCTACTTAGAGCCTCCTGCTGCTTGAGAATTTGATCTTGCAGCTGTTGAGATTGTTCGCTCTTTTCCTGTAATTTGGACTTCAGTGTGCCAACTTCTAAACCCAGGCTATTAACTTTCCCCTCGCTGGCCTGCAACTGAACACAGAGACAAGAGCAGAGGAAGACCAAAGTTCAACGCACTTCCCAATCAACACGACAATCCTCCCTGGCTCTCAGAAACATTTGTACTGGGTTTAAAATACAGACACTGGATTTAACAAAGTTCCCAATAAGAAGGGATCCACCAGTTCATTGACTGAAAGCCCGTTTCAGCACAGGCCTTTTGCTAATCTTGCTCACCATACCTGCAGGAGAGATAAAAAATGCCAGCTTAACAATGAGATTTTAATATTTCATGCATTAGGAATATGTTTACGTCAATAATTGTGACCATAGAAGTGACTGGTAAATAAACATGTGTCTGTAGGGGCTGTGGTTAACACCAGCCTGGGAGGGCTGCGGGGCTGCAGGGCCTCCGCCACCTCACACAGGCAGGCGTATTGATCGGGTAACAGCTCAGCGCTGATCACTGGGCTGTTCTGTGGCCATTCAAGTACACATCTGTTCAGATGGAAATTAATCATTTATGCACATTCTTACCGCTGCCAGATTTCCCCCACCACAGCCCGTTTCTCTTTGATGGTATATTACTGGATCACAGTTTCAGGAATTACAGGGAATGACTTTGGGCAATAAAATATATATTCTGATATGTGGTTAGAGACGTACAAAAGAAAGGTCACACAGCACCAAGCAATCAGAATGGGTGAAAATGGGGTGACTTTTGTTTTGTTTTTCATTTCAAGGGCAAGGTGATTGGTCATTGCAAATGAGTTTCCTCTTCATCCCCTGGTGTAAGAAATGTCCAGAAGTGCTTAAAGGAAAATCCAAAGCCAATTATATGTATCATTAGTATGCTTCCTTAATGTTCTCATTTATTATTCAACGAGAGAGTGAGAGAGAGCGAGAGAGAGGGAGGAGGGAAAAAAAATCACATTTTTACATTTCTGCCCAAACGATATTCAAATGAGCTAAAGTCCTTCATTTACACCGCTCGCAAACCCCTCTAGAATCCCCGGCGGATCTAAATATGGCCGTATCACATTACTGAATGCTGGGCGTGATGACACAACTGTGCTAGAAGATGAAAATGATCTGAACTCCTAGCCCTGCTATTTGAGAGTGCCATTACAGTGGCTGGTGTCTGCTCAGAGGAGAGGGGTCACAGCAGACGGCAGGTACCTGGTTCTGGAGGGAGCTCATGTTCTCCCTCACGACCCGGTTCTCCTGGGAGAGCTGGGCGTGCAGCTGCTCCTTCACGGCGAGGGCCCTCCTGGTGTGCTCCTGCGAGGTGCGCAGAGTGGTCAGCTCCAACTGCAGGTGTAAAAGGCGCTCCTCACGATCGCTCACCTTCACAGGGAACACATACATGGTTAACCTCTGCAATGCCAGTCGTGACAAGAATTGACTTTCACCAGTCACGTTTCAATAACAGTCTATTTACACCTAGGATGATGGGAGAATGACAAAGACCTCAAATCAGTTTCACTAGTTAATTAATTACGCAAAAGAAATAGTAATGATTGGGCAAAACCTCAATATTAGCCACTAAAATGTAGGCTATTACAGAACACCTGTGACCTGTAACACCTGTAGGATTCTTGGTAACATTCAATTTTCTCCTGTTTTTCATTCTCCATTTTTTGCAAAGTCCTCTGCTGCCGACTTGAAATCAAACGTGCCCAATGCATCTTTGCAGCTTGCACTGCGCATAAGTCTATTGCTCTCTTCCTCCAGATGACTTTGCAGCGCCGCCTTAATTCCATTCTGCAGAGAGCCGGCTCTCTCTAGTGGCACGCTTGACATGGGCAGTGTTGTCCAGTCGGGGGGTGCAGCTCACCGAACTCATAAATAAGCTGTCGCAAAGGTTAGACCCCCACGACCGTGGAGCACCGTCATCACTGCCACTACATCTAGTTGCGCGTGCATGGCATCAACGACAGGTGCGGCTGCTGATTCAGTTGATACTTCAGGGGAAGTCGCACCCCTTTGGTGAAGAAAAGTACTATAGGCTGTTAATTTGCTGTCAAAACACAAATGTCCTGTTTAGGGATGGCCACCGGCAGGTTTTTAAATTATATATTTTTTTTAATGTATTTTTTTTATAAATTTCACCAGGCAAAAAAACAGTAATCCCCAGGAAACCCTGCTCTAGAGCTGATCTTACATGAACGCAATGTATCTCCACCAAATCCTGTGTTTACAGAAATAATTAATTAAACAGAAAAGTAGGTGCATACGCACCCAAGATCTGGTCCATAGTGAAGATCTTCTAACTTCAAGTTTATTCTACTTAAAAAGTACATAGAAGCAACTAGACGCTGTTGTGCATCTCAAACGTGTTCAGCTGTGGTTGTTAATTGATGCCAGTGGGTGTCAAATGATGTTTCTGTAATTGATGTTGTTCGCCGCTGATGAGAACAACACTCACACGTCAAAAATAATGAACACAACAAGGGGGACGCGTCTGACAGTTTCACTAAATCAGTGTTGGTACACACTACATAAACAAAGGTGTCAGAGATCTGATGCAAGTCTGATTAAAACCAAATGAAAGGCAAGAGGACACTCAGAAAAAACTAAAACAGAAGATACCAAAAAGAAATGAGATAATATGTGCCCAGGATCAGAGATGTGAGCAAGAGCATCACCAGTAAACCTGGTAGCTTACATACAGGTAGAACTCATCAATGTTTCAAAATCAAGGGGGGAAATATGCGGTCACTATGGGAATTAAGGGGAGTTATGGGGTACTATGGAAATTAAGAGGGAATGAGCAGAGAAAAAAAAAAAACTGGACTAAAACAGATCAATGAAGCAAGCAAACACATGAAGCAAACTCCTCTGATAGTGCACACATCCAAACACTTCTGCCAACACTTCAATGGGTTAGTTCTCAGCAACTGCTCCTCCTTTCATGTAGAGACACTGGAGGTGAGGCTCGTCTGATGACAACTGCATCTGCGCTGAACGCCAGATTACAGCACTGCAGCGGCGCGAGGCCTTGAGAGACTGAGGAGGGAGAGGCCATGAGAGGAAAAAACACCCACTTTGCTGAAACATGGCGGAGATTTGTCAAAGATGTCTCCCAACTCAGGACAGGTCTGCTTCAAGCAGTCAGATATCAGAGCATACATGTGCACACACACACACACACACACACACGGCTCAAACACTCACAGTGTACACACACACACACTTAGAGCACACTCACACACACAAACTCACAACACACACATACGCGCACACGCGCACACAAACACACACACAGACAGACAGATCGAACCAGAGGATGAGGCTAAACATTTGGTGTCTCATTAGGCTTAATGATGCCTTCTGAAGTGATGCCAATCCCACTGGAGACCAGACACCTCTTTACAGGCAAACAGCAGCTTTTTACACCCTTAATAACTGAGAATTATTAATCACTGGTTTCACATCACTATTACAGGACACTGACACACAACTGTGACACGTCTAATGTGCGTTGTGATATCGAACAGCAGATGACTAAGCTGGGACTCAGCACAGAAATGTGATGTTTTTAAAGAACTACACCATTGTCACAGGAGTAGCAGGCAGTAGAGGGTTTTAAAGAAGCCATGCTGATTTGACCCCACCCTACCAACTGCACTGCCTATCAAACTAACATATGTAATATAATAAGTGCCATATATCAGTCACCAACATTCTCAGTGGGTGCAGGAGCTGACAGTGGATCCTGATTGGTTTGACGGCTCAGACAGTGAGTGCTGATTGGTTGAAGGCTCTGACAGTGCGATCTGATTGGTTACGGACTGTGGTAGTGATTAAACTGGGAGCAAACTGAGACTCTGGTGAGGTCAGGAGAGGGTTACAAGGACCCCCCCCCACACACACACACTCCATGCCCTGTCTGCTGACGCATGGGCAAACTCAGACCAGCTGGAGACTCCAGAGTACCTCTAGTACTGAAGTAGCTCAGAAAACACAAGGACACAGATCCACACACGCACACACACACACACACACACACACAGAGTACCAGAGACAGACAGGATTGGGCATATTAGTGTGTGGATTTTCAAGCCGAACAGTAAGAGTAAAACACACATTAACACACACATTAACACACACACACACGCACATGCATGCAGACACACACACATTAACGCGCGCACACACACACACTCACAAAGGCAGACACACACACACACATTAACACACACACATGCAGGCAGACACACATACACGTTCACATAGCAGCACACCACAACAGCTGGTGAGTCACACTACCACAAGACCAGTGGGAGGCGGTGATTCTGCCCAGACACTGATAAGAGACTGCTCTGCTCTGTTCAACACACACACACACACACACACACACACACACACCAACCACATCACACGGCACCCTGAACTTCTGAACTCTGCGTCTCCCCCAGCCACCACATCGTTTGTCTGGCCTTAACACTAGCTCCTAATCTAATGCGGGGCAATTAGGGCCCCTTGCAGAAACAAAACGGCCCCGTTTCGCCTTCCCAGGGTGGCAGCGCCCTCAGCCTGATGGATAGGAGGCAGGAGGAGGCATGAGTGAGGCGAAGACACCATACAAAGCTTAAAGGAGCAGTCCTTGATTATAATC
Source organism: Clupea harengus (assembly GCF_900700415.2). Taxonomy (NCBI): domain Eukaryota; kingdom Metazoa; phylum Chordata; class Actinopteri; order Clupeiformes; family Clupeidae; genus Clupea; species Clupea harengus. The sequence continues at coordinate 6,269,309 of NC_045168.1, forward strand.
CACTACACACTCTCCTCAGGTTCCTCTGTCAAGTGTGTGTGTGCGTGTCTGCCTGTGTGTGCTCAGAAAACATTCATGTTCATGCACAGTCCTGGCTCTGTTAATGGGAAACCAACACAGTTGTTTGGACCGAGCCGTACACTGTTCCAACCAATCAACTGCTCCGGAGCATGGACGGGAGGGTTTTACTTTTGATTGGCTGTTGAGCTAAAATATCAACAACATTTCACCAGAATTGAGGACTGCGACTTTAAACGGCACAGGGCCGTACCTCGTGAGCGGCCTCCTTCTGGGCTGCGCCGGTCCGCTCCAGCTCTTTCTCCAGCGCCCCCACCAGGTCGCACTGGCCCTGGAGCTCCCGACTGGCCGCTGAGTACCTGCCCTGAGTCTTCTCCAGGTCCTGCTCTAGGGTCAGGATCTGACAGGTAAACAGGGAGATAGAAGCACCAGAGATCAAAATGCTGTTGATGTTCCTGACTTTGCAATAACTCCACTAGAACGTGTAGTGTATTGCACGATTTGCACGACTTTTAAAAAAGTAACGTAAAGTAACATTTTAGCACGAGGGATCATAAAACCTTCAGTGTGTTTTTTTTATTGTAGGATCTAGGTATTACATAAACACTACGAAGCAATAGAAGAAAAAAAACGTACATTTGGAGTTAGGAGTTGAAATAACTCAACTTAACAGTCCTTAAATCTTTGGGGTTTGCCATAATATAAATACATGCATGTCATGTTCAGTGTGTGTATATGCATGTAGGTGAGGGAAAGCAGCACAGACTGCACCCATGCCATCTCTGCCTTTCCAGTGTGTGTGTCCTCTGTGTGTGTGTGTGTCCAAAAATGTTTGGCAGTGTCAGGGGAGGGGGTGAACCTGCCTTTTGCAAGGCGCGCTCCGTAACGTTCTCCCTGTCTGCCAGCTGCTTCTGGAGCTTGTGCAGTGTGTCCTCCGTGTTCCTGATCTGTGTGGGGGAGACAGAGGGGCTCAGGGTTTTCATAACGTTAGGATGGGAAAATAAGAGGAAGTGGGGAGGAGATGGAAAGGGATAAAAAAGGCAGGGGGGGGGGGGGGGGGGAGATAGCGAAAGGCAGAGAAAAAGGAGGGAAGAAGTTGATAACAAGAACAGAACAAAAAGAGAAAGAAATAAAAAAGAAGATTTAAAAACCAGATGGAACAAAGAATAAACTTCAGAGAGAGAAAGAGACCATAAAGAAAATAAGAAAGAAAAAGATAAACAGAAAGGAAGTAAGGGAGAGGCAGATATACGAGAGAGAGTGTGAGAGAGACAGCGTGACAGAGGGAGTCAGTGAGAGGGGGAGGGAGGGAGGGAGGGAGGGGGAGTGAGGGGGAGTGAGGGTGAATGTCACAGAGGTCTAAACAGAGGGAGACAGAGACACAGACAGAGACAGAGGGTTTGAGAGCTTGTGGACCTCTGTGTTGAGCGCTTCCTCCTGGCTCTGTGCAGTGATGGTCTGGGCCTCCAATCGGGCCTGCAGGCGTCCGTTCTCCTCCACACTCTCCTGGTGCCTCTGCTGCAGCTGCCCCAGAGCCTGTGCCTGCTCCTGCACCGCCCGCTCCAGCCTGCTGGCCTACAGGACACACGACGCCCCAGCACACAGACAGGCAGACACTCAGGGGGAGACTATTCACTCAGGCGTCGCACTGTACCGAATCGCGTTCGATCAGCACTAACACCACATAATGTCATTTAACTGGTGGCCCGCGCTGCCACGGTTACACAGCTGAATTTAAATGACAGAAAAACAGCAAGCTAGCAACGTCCAGCAGGAGAAGCAACTCAGAACAAAATCATCCAATCAAAACATCTCAGTCTGGACAATCAACACCTTTCCTGAGCTGACGTGAGCCAATCATCACCCTTCTTTCACCTGCATTACCAAACAAAAAAAGATAATCAACACCTCACGCTGTCAAAAGACCACCTACATCTGCCTAAAGTCAACCAAACCAGATCTGATGCTTAACTCTAAATGATGGCCACTGGCTACCTCAAGTCACAAGCTCGCAATCAACTCTTACGGAAAGTCAACCACAACCCACGACCATCCATGGCCCTTCTAATTTTACAGTCATTATGTTTAAACTCTATTAAAGGTATTTTTAAAATCCCTGAAATGCAAAGCCACGAAATTAGATGAACAGCACCTCATTGTCAGTCTCAGCTGACTGGTGGAGACTTGAAAAATAGAATATCAGATGCTAAATTTCAAACGGGGACTTATCCCAAACATCACATTGGAAGGCTCGCTACACCTGAGAGCCTACGGTATCTGTGGAGGGACATAATAGGCTAATTATTTTGCCAATCAACTTTAGCCTGCAGCTCTTCCCTGCCCTGCTCTCTCTGTTCAGTCCACTGTGTTCCCTCGACCGCCATCAGGAGCAGTG